>NW_014560308.1:1083509-1087384 GCF_001313825.1 Dinoponera quadriceps
CGAGAGCGAAAGATTCCAAAATAATAACACGCGGCACACGAGAGAAAGCGCGCTTGTATTACGCTCTTACGTGGACACCTCTCTCTCTCTCTCTCTCTCTCTCTCTCTCTCCCCTCGAAAGAAAGTAAATTCTGCAGGCGGATACAATTTTTCCGTTTCCTCATTCGAAATTCTATTACGCGGAATACACACACCGAGCCTCCCGAGAGTCCCGGCGATTTCGGCGCGCACCCTGCGGAAGGGGGCACGGTTAAGCAGTTCTCCGGTTCCTCTCCCGGCGCTGCTGCTCGAGAGGAGTAAAGATAGAGAGGAGAGAGACGATGCGTGTGCGTACGCAAGAGAGCGTGTGTGGCGCAGTGGATCGCCAGGCCTTGACACATTTCGTCCGGTGGCGCCAAATCGGTCGCCGCTCGGGCGAGCGCTCGCTGTAAACGGGAGGAAGAGGAACGAGGAGCAGCCACGGAGGAGTATAGGCGCGCGAGGGCCACGGGGGAGGGAACGGAAGGAGGGACAAAGGGACGGACCAGTCGGAAGGATAAGAGACCGCGGCGATAAGAGAGAGAGAAGGATAGCGAAACCAAAGGCAACGACAATGCCGGGCTGAAGAGAGGAGACCGAAATGAGTGAGATAGGGGACGTAGGAGAGGGCGAGGAGGAAGGGCGAGATGGAGGAAAATCAATGTCAGGCAGCGTGCGTTGCAACCCAAAATCAAGGGAGCCCAGGACTCCCCCCTCCCCTACTATCCGGCTTGGCACTCCGGTCGATTTTGCAAGGGACAGCGGGGGCGCACCCACCCTCTTTCTCTTTTTAACCCCTCGGAGACCGGAGTGAACCATAACCCGCACAACGGTCCACTTTTCGGGCCTCCCCGAATCGCGACGTTCTTATGGCTGCAGGTACGATACACTTCGCACAAAGTACGAAGTATATCGCACCGGTATCGATACCCTTATCGGTATGCCTATTTTCCATTTTGTGTCCCTCCAGAGTTCCAACAATGACGGAAGAAACCCTACTTTCCGTTCGTTGATGCGCACATTCCGCGAATACCGGTGTGGTTCAGCTCGCCCTTCGACTACGACGATGAGCGGGCGAGTAGCGATTTCACGTTATTCGCTGTTAAAATTTTTAATATTTTACCGCCTATGCGAAGCCTACACAGAAAAAAATTAGTCTTAAATCAAGAACAGGTGTTCTCATATGTCAGTGCAAGAATATTGTAATATTCTTCGAAGACTTTTAATCTCGAATCGAGTTCAACTAATACTTGCATCAATGTAAATTCACTCAAAAATCAAGATTAAAAAATCTTCTCAGAAGATTGTAATATTCTTGCCAGTGTATGAGAATATCTATTCTTGATTTAAGACCAATTTTTTTTCATCCTGTGCGCATGTTGATATTACTATTTTTGTGGTTGAAATCATAAAAAGAGTATAGTCGAGAGCGAAAACAACTATAACTTCTCTCAGTGTACACTTCCTAATTATAGTACTAGTTTGTAAACTTGACTTTGAAACGGTTTGACTACTTGTTCCCAATGCAGCTTGGAATGAAGCTGATATTCGATGCAACTTGTTTTTTTAATAATTCGCAAAAGTTAAATTGACCTCTTAATTAAACTTCGGCTGTATCGGCAAACAGCATCGAGAAAAAAGTGTTGAAACGGTTAAAGCCAAGTGTGCATTGACAGTCCCGGTAGGTAAAGTATTAAAACCGAAAAGAGAGAGCGTACGATCGGAGAATGAATCGTCGCAATGTTTCGGAACGTTTCCTTTGGTTTTCGTAATACACGCGACGCCGCGAAAATGACGATACACCGCTCGGAAAGAGAGTGAAGTCAAGGTCTGCCCGATCTCCTCAGGGTCGTGAAGAGTGAGTCGGTGTTGTTGAAACAGTGGAATATTCTTGTCGCGGAGTTGACGAGTCCGGTAGGGCCTGAGAACGGTTAACAAGTGAAGTTTCGAGGAAAGGCCGAACCGTCGTGTGCGATTGTGCATCTCGGTTTATCGCGCAGCAGTATGTGAATATGTTAAAAAGGAGAAATCTGCGCGCGAACCCGACGAAATAAATCATGGAAGATTCGCAGGAAATTCATTCGGCCGACCGCAAAAATTCCTCGATCTGCCTGTCGCGCGAGCGATTTCGAGAATGGATTTTACGCGGAATAGCGGAACGCGCTGATCGAACGGCACCGGCACGAAGTATCGGAGCACAGAGAAAAAGGTTTCTTTAGATTTAATATTTCTCCTTATTTGACTAATATTTGTTTCATAGAAACGACTACGAAATATTATTCGTTTGAGTAAACATTTTATTGTCTCATTCAAGAAAGCTCTATTATAACTCTGTTAACAGAAAGAACGCTATTATTTGAAATAATATCTTTCAACCAAGTAAAATATCATTTGGTTACGATAAATATGTAAAATGAGACAAATGATTTTTTTATAAGAAAATCATCTTTCGTTTCAAATTTTTCATTTAAGATATAATTTTTCGTTGAAAAGTCTAGCGATCGTACTTAATAATCGAAACATTAGTTCCATCGGAATACGCCGATGATAAAATTGGTTTGGATGCAATAAAATTTATTAAATTTGAAGAAATCTTTTTCTCGGTGTACACTGATAGAAAATTCCAGTTAATTTCGGCGCCAAACATATTTTATAATAGCAGCAACATGCACGTAAGGTTATTATCATTAACACTGTAATAATAATATAGCAACTTTCCAAAAAAAAAAATTCCCATTATTTTTGTAATGAAAAAGCACGTTTGGCGCCGAGACTATGATTTTCTATCAGTGTACCAAGCGCGGCAATCGGCACGGCCGTATCGCGAGTTACCGGCCACGAGTCCGGGAAGTGAAGCTTCTCCTCATTAATCGTTTACGAGAGAGAAAGAAGGAGGGAAATTTCGCCGAATACACCTGCGATCGCGGCCACGCGAGCGCGCGCCGACGACTCCGTGTGTGTCCGTGACGATTACGCGCGCCGCTTCCACGAAAACTCGTCACTTCCTCGACGGGCCTCGTTCCGAAAAAGCTGCGTGTCCCCGGACGCGTCTGCGTGTCCGCGATGAAAATAGTGTAGACATAATTTTCCGACGCGCGACGTGCGATTACTTTGTTTCGCCGGCGGCCGAGGACGAGTGTGATGTCGCGCGGCGTCACGCGGCTCGTGTGCACGCACACTCCTGGTCGCGCGCGCGCGCGCGAACTTTGTGCGCGTCCACCCGAATTTCGGCGGCACGTGCACTCACACACGGAGCCGCGCGAGTTGCACGCGCGCGCGCGCGCACACACGCAGCCGTGCACGCACGCATTCGTTATTGATTGGTACGCAGCCGCGCGAGTAGGCCCGGACGAGAGACGCTCGGCGCCCTGCGCCACGTCGCGAGAGGACGAGGAATTCGGCACCGAACATCTCCACGCTCGATCTTTACGCGTCGTTTCGCCGCTCGTCGTCTCGAACGAGTCCTTCGGAGACGACACGCGCGATATCTCCCTCGGAGGAAGCGTATCTCCCCGCTCTCACGATAACGAACACCCGTACATTTTGTACGTGTGAATGATTTTCGTCGTCTTCTCGCTCTCTTCTCCTTTCGTTCTCTCGGTTTCGTTTCGTTGCTGAAGAGGCGTCGGGAATTCAACCGGGAGAGGAGACGTCTCGCGCGGCCACCCGATATGACGCGCGTTTCATTTCCGTAAAAGCCGTACCTGCGGACGGAGGGGCGCGAATTAGAAACCGCGCCCGGGCAATTGAATCATCTCAACTCAATCGAACCTCTCGATCTCCGATTCGCAATAATCCGACGCGGATCCGACGTCGATTCGAAACTCGACACCGCGAGTGCCCCCTCCCCCCCCCCC
>NW_014560308.1:1087414-1097762 GCF_001313825.1 Dinoponera quadriceps
CCCCCCCCCCCCGAATGGTGATAAGAGCGATGAGGCCGCGAGTTTGTTTGAGTCACGCCCAGAGCGTAGTATCAATATTATTCGCATATGCCCGCGCCGATTAAACACGCTGCACATTCATCGCGGCGCAATTCAGATAACCGGCAGCGGAAAGGCGGGAGGCGGGGAAGACAATGATTCGGCATAGAAGACCTCGGGCGAGAAGCCGCGCGCGTCGTCGGGCGCGACGACGAATTCGCCGGGCGTCGCGAGACGGTGCTGCAGTAATTTTGCACCCACGCCGCCCAATTTGGCGATCCACCCCCACCTTGCCGCACGAAAATATACGCGCCTGGGCGTTGAGCAGCTGGCGCTATCCCGCGTGCGCGTCGCGAAGCACACGCAATGACGCAGCGCGCGCGCGGTGCGTCGTCGTGCACGGCGACACGCATGAGGCGCGTGAGAGCGGGGCCTAATTTCTATTTGCCCGTTGTGCAGCGAAACGGAACCGCGTTAAAAACCGCCGTTAAACGCCGCGCAACGGCCGGCAAGCTCGGCGGGAGGAGGGAGGCTCGCGAAATCTTCCGAGTTAAAGGTCGCGCGCTGTTTATCGCGACGCCGGTGTGTAATCCGGCGTTACGATATGCGCATGCAATTTATGACAAACACGCCCGTTATCTCGGGTTTAATTTCGCCCGCTTGTTTATGACACGTAACGCGCACACGTAACTTCCTACATGCTACACATCGGTCTCGTACACGCGCCGATGAGACGCGTCATTCCCCCGAGCGATGGTCACATACCAGCCACTATCGTCAGTGACGACTCGTTAAACGCGAGTTGAACTATCCGGGAAAGGAAAGAGGAACTAGCTCCCATAGCTAAGAATAACTAGCTCGGACAGGTGAAAATTAGCCGTCGATAAAACTGTAATTTAATTAATTTCGTTGATTCCTATCGTCCCCAGCTTCTGGCTCCCACGGATAAAAAGTACGTCTGGTAATTAAGTTTCAGTTGCATTTTGCGGGTAGCTGCTGCCTTTTTTCCGTATAACCGTGAGCTGTACGGAAAAAACGAATTAGCTGTGCGTTCATGTAAGTACAAGTGAAATTCAGTTACCAGACTGCAGCTGCGGGAGTTAAAAACTAGATACACGGACACAAGAAGAATTGGCTAAATTTCAGTTGTATCGTATGGACAGCTAAGTTTCACCTGTAGGGACTAGTTATCGGCTGTAAGTTTTAGTTTTTAGAAGCTACCGTTTCAGCCGTGGAAACCAAATTTTAGCTGCGGGAGCTGCTTATTTTCCGTGTACGATTACACGTGTACGAAGGACAATCAGATCGCGGTGCCGGCTCTTGCCGTATTTCACGTTTCATCGTAATCGATTTTATCCCAACAACGAAAGTACATCGAATCTTGAGTAATCGTAACTCTTGTTGACGAGATACAAGTAATTGGAAATGCAGGATTTTCAGAATATTCCATATTACTCGGGATATCCCAATAGAATGAACATAAAACCGAGGAATTATCATAAATCGCGATTATGGTTACAAGACGATTATCAGAGCAAGAATTGAGAGCAGCAACGAATACTCGCTCACTTCGAGGTGTACGTATGTCTCTCATACGTACGCACACATGTGGGATCTGACCCAATCTTTCTCCCTCTTTCTCTCTCTTCCCTCTCTCATATTGGAGAACCTCTCTAGGTTCTCTCTTCTCACGCGCGATGCAGCTACGATAAGAGAGAAAAAGAAAGAGGGGAGAAGAGAGAGAGAGAGAGAGAAGGCGCGCGCTCGCAATCGAGCAGCGTTTGTCCTTTGTGTGGGAAAACCAGGGCGAGGGCGAGGCGAGGGGTAGAGGATTTCCAGCGAAGATAGGGTTACGCACATTGTGCGTGGGCGGAGGGCAAGAGCGGTGCGTTGTCGCTCCCGTTGTTTTATTCGGACTTGCCGGTGCGAGGAGTATGGTAATAAAGCTGCCACGGAAGAGCGAGGGGGAGAGATCGGAAGGCCGGCCGGTCCGGCTATTTTGTCCCCGCGCGAAGGAAGCGTCGAAAAATGCGTCGCGGGATAAAAAAAAGTTCGGCCCCCAGGGGCCGCTCGCCACCGATGAAAATGAATGAAAAATTTACGGCGTGGATATCGCGCGCGCGCTCCTTGCATGTTCGGGTTTCGGGCTTTGTTGGCTCGATTCAGCGCCGGCTGAATCCTCGGGCGCGCACGAGGCGCACGTCATTCGTGGCGAAACGGGAAGAAAGAAACGAAGATAGCTCTCTCATTATCGTAATTAATAGTTTGTTCTCGCTTCTCGTTGCACGTTTCCCTGAACTCTCTCTCTCTCTCTCATTAGCCCGTACATCCCGCGATGAATGATCAGATAATTTCTCAAGTTCCGTTGATGGTGATTCCGTACGGTTCCGTTAATTGCACGCAGCACATACGCCGGTTGGCGGGTTAGTTAAGCGCAAGAGAGAGAGAGAGAGAGAGAGAGAAAGAGAGTACGGCGGTGTGTATATGAGTGTGAAACATTTATGCAGATGAGTAAACTGTTCCTACTCGTGCGCGCGGCGCGCACTCTCCTCAAAGGCGCTAAATTGGAGCACGAATAAATTCCCCGCTTTAATTAAACACATCCTTCGCGGCCGGCGGAGTGCGCTTTTCTCACGGCTCTTACTCGATACCCAGGCGAACGAGCCGCTCTCGTTCACGTCTCAAAAGTCGCCGGTCTCGCGATTATCTCGCGAAAAAAAAAAACAAACCCCGACCCATCTATAAAACTCGTAATCCACCCGACCGGATCTAAAATCCCGGAATCGTCTTATTTCTCCCCGCAAGTTTGTTAATACTATACTCGTTATTGGCTGTACAGAATTAAAGATCGCTTTGCGCGATCACGACACATGCGTTGACGCGAGCGACGACGGTTGACTTTATCCAAAACGAACAAAGTCAACGTATTGTAAAACTTCCTTTCGTTTTTCGAATCAAGCCAACCGCCTCCGCCCGCATTAACGTGCGTATTTTTTTTTAATTCTGCCCAACGCAGTAACGAGTACAGTATTAACAAATCTGCGGTAAAACCCGACTGCAGGATCCCCTTAAGCCACCGGAACGCCCGCCGTCCGATACATCAACGACGACCGCGAATCCATCGCGTACATAAATAATCGTCGCCCATAGCGCGTCGTTTATCAACGATTCCGCGTCCGCTATACCGCGGTACGCCGAGGATGGTCATTATTCCGCTCAATAATGCACACCCACATGTGCTCGTGCGCGCACACCGGCCGCACGATTACACGGTGTCGCCGCGCTTCACCGAAAACCGGACGCGAGAAAGCGAGAGCGCGTTCCTTTTGGTTTTTTCGATTGCGTTCCATGCTTCATTTATCAGCTCGCGCTCGAACGAGCGGGTACTCCGATGGCCTTATCATGAATTATTTCGTGACCCGAATTCGGCATTGTATAAGCCGCGAACTCTCTCCCTCTCTCTCTCTCTCTGTCTTTCTTTCTTTCTCTCTCCGTTTATTTCTCTATCTCCCTTCGCTTTTCTTCCTCTCTCTCTCTCTCTCTCTCTACCCTTCTCTCCTTCTCTCTATCGTATCCGGTGGTCTAACGGTTAACAACGCGCTGAACGCGCGAATGTGTGCGTGCATGCGCGCGTGTCAGTGCGCGCGCGTGACGAAACAATACGTGCAGTCGGCGAGTTTTCGTGCTCGCCCGGCCCACGAAAAGCACGAAGCGCTCGTTGTACACGCCATGCGTGTGTGGGCGACATCAAGATTGGACGTTATCACGGGCCAACCAGATGATCGTATCTCTCGCTCACCCCCTGCCCTCCCCTTGTCCATCTTCTCCTCCTCCGTGCGCTCTTTTCTACGCGTCGACCTACTGAGCGAGAGAGCGGCCGCGTACGTGCAATCGTTGCAATCGTTACGACATCGGAGATAAGCGGCCCGTTTTCGCGTGGCTTGATCCGCGTGGCTTCGATTTCCTGATTAGCCAGAACGGCCGTTCAAGTGACGCATTTTTATTGGCGATGTTTGTATACTTTTTTTTTCTTTTTAAACAACTTCGGGTGACTTAGCGCGGCCGGTGTTTTGCGCTCCGCGAGTGCGCTGGGGAGAAGAAAAGTGGTAGAATCAACGGAATTTTGCTTAGGCGGATAAAAATTTGTCGAGCACACGGAGAAAGCGAATTTGCCCGAACAGCAAATTATTTGTTGATATAGTGACAGCAAAAGGAATTTGTTTGGGCAACTAAAAGATTTATTAAGAGTATTAATTGTTATTTGCTGGAAAATAATGGGAGCAAAATAATATGGTTATGCCAGCGAAATTTTATCGACGTTTCGCTACGACGGCAAAATTATTTTTTCCGTGTAACCAATTCTTTTGTCGTCGCTCTATTAACAAACAATTCGTTGTTCTAACAAAATTTGTCTCCTCCGTGCATCACGTTTATTCCATCGAATAAATTATACAGTTGCTGTGACGTTTTTATTGATTCGACGATTTGCGATTTGATCGGTAACTGTATGAACGCAACGTATTGGGTGCGCCTAACTTCAGTGAACGAAATATTTTTTCGAACGAGGACGACCGTCGAGATTTTCTTGACCAACTACTTTTTCCCCTCGGTATGGAATGCGCGCGCGATCGGATACACATTGGCCGATAAATGACGGAATTTTCGGACGGACATTGCGCTCTTCGATCGCGTAATCAAGCAGCCGGATCTGGGAGAGGATTACCGGCCGACGTACGAAAGTCGTGCTCGATAACTATACGATATAGTGCGTGCGAGTTGTTGTCGCGAGAGCGGCGGCGCGATACGGCTTATTTGCCCGAATAAACGGGCCGACGCTGCGAAGGGCAGATAATAATTTCGTGCAATCTACCGGAGTAATCGAACAATTTTAGGCCGAGCCGGACGAGCAGCGGCCTTTAATTCAGGTTACTGCGATTCCGCCGCGTGTGTACTACCGCCCCCCCCCCTTTCTCCCCGAGCCGGGGGTCGATCAATACGAACCGCGGGGGTGTTTATCATGCCGTTTTTCCGTCGTCCGTTCTGTTCTGTCAAACACCGTGGCCCGGCTACTCGCCGGGGCGTCAATTACGACCGTGTACGTGCGCGCTGATAAAAATATTTTTCCACTCGTGAGTGCCACTCGTGTGCGCGTGGAGTGTGCGCCGTGTAAATTTTCGTGCAGATTATCACCGGGCTATATTGTTGGATCTACGATTCGCACCTTTTCGTATCGCTACGTGCAGCACGCGCTCAGCGTCGTCACGACGCTCCACCAACGGGCGTCTCTTCGGAGAGAGATCGCGACGATTTCGGGAAGTCAAGCAGGATGGTTTCCTTCTTCCACGAAGGCAATTTGCAGCTTGACGAGCAGAGAGAGAGAGAGAGAGAACAGCTCTTCTAACTCTCCTTCTAAAACCCCGGCACCGCCTGGCCATGACACACATAGCGCCGATCTCCAGCCTTTCGCATTCTCTCTTTCTCTCTTTCTCGGTCTCTCTCTGTCTTTCGAGAGACCATCCAAACGGCCTAAGCCCATAACTCACCAGAGACCTTTTGCCTTGTCTTCGAAGGGAACCTACTATTTTCTCGCGTCTCGAAAGTGGCTTCTTTTATCGGCAACGTCACGCACAGCTTCTCGATCGATTCGACGTTCGCGGTTTCGCGTTGAGTAAAAAATGAACGAAAACCGGAAGAAAACGCGAGATCAATTAGAATTACTCGGCGTAGGTTGCCGGGAGCGATCCGGTGTAACTTCCTGCAGAATTCCTCACTTTTCGCTTATTCTGATTCCATGCGAAAACTATCTCACGAATCACACAGCGATTACACGGAGTTAGATGCGCCGAGAGTGAAATCGCTAAACTAATGGTGAATTGTTCAGATCTTCGATCTAGATGCCGTATTATTCGTACCTAAAAAGGATTATGTAGTTATGAGCACTTCCACGTTTCCGCGTCTCCGCCCTGGGGAAAAATTTATTACGTGATCGCTGCTCTGATGCGCGCGGGATGATTCGCCTGTCGACGCGGCGATCGAACGCGAAAATAGAACGGACGTGTTTAATTCCGCACGGGCTCTATTATTCCCGAACGCGTAACGCAGTCGACATTTAATCGACGCGGGTGTGTGCGTAGGAAGGAAAGCTCCCCCCCCCTCCCCCTCTCTCTCTCTCCTTTTTGCGAGCACGTGCGGTTGCACGACTTTCGATGCGATGCGACAACGACGACGAGACGACGACGCGATGAACGTAACGGACGAAGGCCTCGGCGTTCCCTCTTGTGCAACGATTTTCGGCAGTGGAAGGCCGAGCCTCTCTCGTGACAGTATAATGCCGCAGCGAGGCTGAATTACGTCTAATCGCTTCTAAGAAGGTGCCAGCAGAATGAACGACCTCCTTTTTAAATGGCTGGTAATGGAAATTCGTGTGCATTATACGAGATGGAAAGAGCGTTTCGCCGAGCGCGAATTCCATCGACAGAGAGACAGAAAGAGAGAGAGAGAGAGAGAGAGAGAAAGAGGAAGATTACTGAATGCAATCCTACACGGAAAAAAAACGTTGGGTTGTATCAATCAGAAAAAGCATAACCAAGTGCATTTTGGTTGAAGGGAACAGAATTTTTGGTTATAAGAACATTTGGGCCATGAGAAATTCTGTTTCCTTCAACCAATCTGGTTGTTCCCTTTCTGGTTAATGCAACCAGATTTTTTTCCTGGGTAGAATTGTGAGCCTGCGCGTGTGAAATTTGAATTTGTGCATAGCGGTGGACAGAAAGGTTGAGGTATTCTTTTCTTAGATAAGTTTCGAAACGCATCCCGCGTCCAATGAGAGAACTTGTTTCCTAGTTATCCTCAGGAGATACATTCTCCTAATGTATACGAGATGCGTAGCGAAACTTATAAAAAAAAAAGTGTAACAACCTTCCCGTCCATCCCACTGTACGTAGTAATTTTTTTATAGAGATATTTTTCCATCTCAAAAAAAATCACACACTGAAAGAGCGATGTCTGTCGATACGTCGCTTCGACGCGTCGTGCGCGGCTAAATGTACACCGAAGACCGATGTCTTTTTCCGCCGTAAACAACGTGCAAACTGACGAGAAAATGTCGACAGGATATCCTGAGAATTATATTTTATGTAAGAACACACCGCGCGGTTATATTCGCGATGGAGACTCCTATAATCTCGCGTCCCTCCACTCGCGATTGCTGTCGTTCGTTTGGTGGAAAAAACAACGTTTACTCGCAACCCTTCCTCCGCGACGTGAGACCATCGTGCAGTCGAATGTCGTCGCAGATATGCCGCCGCGACGGCGCGCGCTGGAATGATACTCGAATAAGCGGAAATGACGAATTAATGTTTAACGCAAGTCGCCGCGTGCTGCGCTCTATCTCTCTCTCTCTCTCTTTCTCGTCCCTCTCTTTCGTTCTTCCTCTCCTTCTCTCGTGGCTACCAAAGTTCGCGTTTGTTGTCTCGCAACGCTGAAACTTTTACGAGGCACACGCGCGTGGAGTCGCAGAAGGGTTGGAGCCTGCGAAGCAGAGCAGGAAGCAGACAGAAAAAGACAAGGGGAAGGGGAGGAGGGGGCAAATAGAGAAACAGCCGGGCGCGACGAGGCGCCAGTCGCGAGTGCACCTGTGTGTGAACGCGCACGTGCTCGTTGCAACTGCACCGTTTTTCCTCCCTGTCCTCCTGCTTATCTCTCTCTCTCTCTCTCTCCCTCGCACGGAACTTCGTCCATAATTCAGCGGGATGAGTAAACGAGCGAGGGACAGCGGCTTCTGCAGTTCTCGCGTGCCGTCTCTCCGTCGCGAGGTGCGCGCACAGCAACTGGCGACAGAGCGGATTAAGCAACATTAAGCATTCTCCGCCTTCGGGAGGAACTCTCCCTCTCAGAGAAAAAGAGAGAGAGAGAGAGAGTACTTTTACTTTCCGCGTGTCATGTGATGCTCCCAACTACTCCTCCACTTTTTCCGTTGCGTTCGCGCGGGTGAACTTGGACAACCGGGCGAACGTTGCTGGTCAGCCGGGACTCATGGTAATTGGCGTCCGATAAATGCATAAATAACGATTCGCGGCGACGCTGCAATGTAGTCGCGACTCGTAAGTTTCGCAGGATGAGCGGAGGGTTGCGGAACGAAACGATATTGAATTTTGCACCGAGCGAGGCGTGCTGCACCGCGCGTGCTTTGAGAGTTTCGCTCGCGATGTCCTACCCTTCGCATCGCGCTTTAACCTCCGTGAAGTTGGCTCTTCCAAAATTCGGATAAAATAAGCACGGTACTGTTTGTCCCCCGAAGAGCTCTAAAGTTCTCCGTTGATTTTAAAAAGTGTTTCGACTGAAACAGTCGGAACATCGTATGAAAGTACAGGCAGGAGGAGCGACTTTACGATTGTTACTTCAAAGTGCTGCGATTTTATTATCTTAAAATTTGGTGCTTCGATTCTTAAGGATAATCGACGCGCTAAAATTTAAGGTAAAAACGTTTTGGCATAAAGTTACACAATCGCTGAAGTCAGCCCCCTCCGTACTTTTATGTGATATTTTGGCCGCTTCAATCGACATAACTTTTTTTCTTCAATCGATTAAGAACTTTGAAATTTTTTCGAGGGAGTAACCAACACATCGTTCGTTCCTTCAAATTTGGAAAAAGTGGGGCCAACTTTACAAAGGTCGCGTTTTAGCACGCAATTTGCATCGCGTGAATACGACGTCGTCGAGGGAATTCCTGCCGGGCGGGGCGGACGAAACGCGTGCCTCGCGACTTGATTCTTTCGTAGAACAATAGCGATCGGGATCGTGAATGCACAGGCGCATTCCATTCGTGAGAGAAAGTCCCGAGAACGTCCAAGAAACGGCATTCTGGAATTCCAGAGAAAGTACCGTGGGCCGTTGACGTTCAAAGACGCGGGAGAAGAAAAACTAAACGCGCACGCGGACACTTTCCAAGTGTTTCCCCGTGGTTTCGGCCTCGTGACACTTGTTCGCCGATACTTGCACGCCCTCCCAAACGACGAATGCAATCAGCGGCGAGATCAAAGGAAGGCACGGCTCACCAACAACGAACAAACAACTCTTTCCACGCGTTTCTTCTCCTTTTCTTTTCTTCTCAAATAAGCAACGCATTATTTCGAAAGGCAGCACCACGTGAGATTCTTATTCTCAGTACTTATATCCCTTTTTTTATGTCCGGTCGTTAATTCATACGTACGTACCGTAGGTTCCTAATGCGCGTAGCCGGAACGGCAGCGCGCGAGAAGGAAGAGAGCTAAAGATATCGCTCTGCAAGCAGCAATAAAAGGTGCCTCTAACTACGGGGTCGCGGGAGTTAGAGGCTTCCATAAAATTTAAATCTACGGAGAGAGAGAGAGAGAGAGACGCGTGACGGGCGAACCCGTTCTCCCGTCCACGAGCCTCCTCTCTCGCCAAATAGCTTGCGCAATCACCGCGGCGCGGCGACACGCATAAATTCCAAGCCGCGCGAGATCCGCCCGTGGAAAAAGACGCTAAAACGGCGCGGTTTCTAACGGCAGGGCTCTAACAAAAAGTAACGTTCCGAGGACGGCGCCGCTCGCGGTGAACATAACTGTACGCACCGCGGTGATATTTTCTTCTCTCTCACGCGCGCTCTCGCATTCCCGCCTCCGTCCGAGGCGATTCAAAGACTCGGTTACACTTGCCGCGGTCGCGCCTATCTACACGCGCGCGATGGAGAACCGGGACACCGGTGTCATTCTACTTTTCTTCCTCTCCGGGAGGGAATCCTCGCGCCGCTGCGCCTTTGTTCGCCAGCCTCCGAGAGATCTCTAAGAGCGGTAATAAAAATCTTCGTTTCCGCATCGTACGTCCCGTTACGGAGAATCTCGCGCGCTCGACGACGCGTGCTACAAGGATCATCGAATTTCTTTTTCTTTCTCTTGCCCACTTTCAGCGGTCAAATCGCCGAGAAAGACTTCCGTGTACTCTCCCCCGGTATCTTTGAAGATCACAGGAATGTGACGGGGAGAGTGCAAAGGAAGCCCTCCGGAGCGATATCGCATGGGTGCCCCGAACTTTGGCGCATTAATAAATAGCTCCTCCGCCTATCCAGCGACTTCTTTCACTCTTCCCTGAGCACGTTTAACGTGCACGGGGTCGCCTCCCTTCCCCGCCGCCCCCCGTCTTCCTCGTTACTTTGCCCTTTCTCCTCTGCGGCCTAATGTCAATAACCGTTGCATTAGTTGCCGCTTCGGTACTTTCTTTGCGGCGGGCGAGCGCCGATTAAAAATGCTCGGGAGCGTCATCCGCGGCAGCCTCGTGTCACGACGTCGAGAGGCCACCAGGGGGGGGG
>NW_014560308.1:1097793-1099830 GCF_001313825.1 Dinoponera quadriceps
GGGGGGGGGGGGGGGCGCCGGCCGGTGGTGAGAGGAGCGGCGTCGTTTCACGTGGCGTCGTCGTAGCGTCACGCTCGGTGATTTGCTCGCCGGAGCAAAAGATGTTCCCAGTGGCTGCACCGTCGCCTGCATCCTCTTTGTACACTTTGTTCACACCGTGAAGGCAAGTCGTAAGGCATGCGGTGCCGCCGCCGAGAGGGAGAGAGAGGGCACCGGCTAAATCCCATCCGTCCACGGCGTCGTCGTCGTTCTCTCTTTCTGCACGTTAGAGCGTCGCCGAAGCGGACGGACGTCCACGGACTGACGTTGCCGGTGGACGAAAAAAGATCTACGGGGTGTCCCGAAACAAACCGCGCGCTGTCTCTCTCAGCTATGAACCGTTTTCGTTGATCGGGATCGACCGGATTCTTTGGGAAAAATTAAGAAATCGAGGGGATACGAGAGGAAGGAAGCGTGAGAGACGGGGAGGGTAGGAGGGGGAAGGGTTATTTTACACCTACGAGAAATCGGCCGCACTCTGAATCTTTTAATAGATTCGTAGTGGAAAGAATGTGGAATGATGGTTCCGCGGAGCCGTCAGGCGCGTCTCGACGCGCACGGAGAGCTCCTCTCTCTCTCTCTCTCTCTTTCTCTCCACTTTTTATGCACCGTTTTATCGCGCTGCGAGCGGCCTCGCAGCGGCGAGGAGCGGTGGGATGGTAGGTGCAGAGATGAGGAACGCGGCAGTTGCAACATCCACGGTGAACTCCACGTGCACAGCCGATGATGCAACGGCCGTGCATTTGGTAACCGCCGGAACGCCAGAAGGCCTTCCGTTCCCCGGCGCATCGAGGCGCAGATAGAACACCGGGAGAAATGTCCGTCGGACAAACCGATTACGACTTGTTAGTTTTATTATCCGATCAAATGACGGGTACCGTTATTATTACCGTTGAAGGTACCGATGCAGTTACCGATGATGCCTAAATCGGGAAATTAGTCCCCCTTTGTACATCCGTTGCGATTTTAATCGGATGAAGGCGCACGATTTCACCAGGTGAAATGACAAAATGATCGGACGTTACACTCGATCGGATATGTATCCGTTTGTTACTTTCTCGTTAGGGATTATCCGGTCAAATATGACCGAATATTTTTCTCGGTGAACGTATCGTGAGGCCGCCTCGCGTTCTCGCGGCGATAAAGCGGCGTTGAGCAATCACCGAATCGTGTTACTCGGTCGGCCTCCTCTGATGACGGCCGATCCGACGATCCGTGTTGTCGGCCTGCGAAGCGCTAATTTCCCAAACACACACACACATATATATATNTCGTGGAGAGAAAAAGAAGAAAAGAATTAATCATTGAGCGCCGGGGCGGTGTGTACTTTGGCGTTGAATCAAGAAATGCGCGCGAAAGCGCGCGGCGGTTCAACAAACCCGCAGTGTCCGCAATGCGCTCGCTCACCGTGTATCATCATCCTCGATTTCATGTGTCAATAGATCCAGCTGCGCCGTTATCTCTCGCCCGCGAATGTTTGCGATCTAATACCTCCGGTTGATCCGCGCGAGATCGCGGCCGAACGGCCGCGCCGAGAGGGCGGAGGAGCTTCGGAAAGCCCGAAACAGCCCGCCGGATCCTGCGATCGGTCACAGCCGCGGTCTCACGCGCTTCTCGCGCGACAACGCAAAGACAGCACACGCGTGAATCCACTTACCATCGGGAGTGGAGACAGTGCCGGCCCTGTTGAGCCTCCTGTTCCAGACAGCGGGCGTGGTGGGCGCGGGACTCAGATCGGGAGTCGGTGGATGAGCCGGCGGCATCGTCACCACCGCCGCCGCCGGACCCAGCTGCGGACTTCCTTGCGACAGATGGTCCGAGTTCTGGCTGTACGAGCCGCCGTCGTACCCCCGTCCGGTGTACGCCTCGCTGGACAATCTCTCCGCTAAATTGTCCGCCCTCTCTTGATCGGTCATCGCCACCGGCTCTTGTTTTATCCGAAGATCTGCGACACACGATGGATGGATAAAATCCTTCGACGCCGACCTCTCGGGGGGG
>NW_014560308.1:1099873-1148540 GCF_001313825.1 Dinoponera quadriceps
GGGGGGGGGGGGGGACTCACCTTCGGCAACGCTCTCCCTGTGATCACAGTTGTTGCGTTCCTCGGACCGCGCTCGTTCCAGCTCCTGCTCCAGTTCCGTAGGCGTGTGGGGCGCGGTGTGTGGATGCGCGGGCGCCTCGGTGGGAAGGGGATACGGTGTGTAGAAATGATTCTCCAGCAGGAGCGTGTCCGGGGCGGACTTGGGCCGGAAGTCGGCGCCGTCGCGCAACACGCTCGCTCTTCCCAGCATATCGACGTTGTTCGGCGATCTAAAAATACGCGGTCGCGACTCACAGTATCTCTCTCTCTCTCTCTCTCTCTCAGACGGGTGTAATCGGCGAGAGCGTGTAACGCCTCCGCGAGTATCTGGTAAACAGCGCGTAGTGGCGTTATAAGGGGAGGAAACAAAGGCGGAGGACGCGGCATGAACGCGACGAACGAGCCGGGAACGAGAGCGGGACACTCGTCGCGGCGAAAGTAAGCCGAAAGATCACGCACGTGCGCGGACTCGCGCAATCGCCGGTTTCCTATGGTCGCGCCCTTCGGGAGGGGGGGGGCCTCGTGGCCTTCGACAACTTCGAAACGCTAATTTCACGTGCGCAGCGCGCATATCTCGAATAATCGCAATAAAACTTAGCGGCGTTCCGAAACCGGACGCGCGGCTTCGCTTCACAGATATCCCGGCTCCTTTTCCCCGTGTTTAATTTATCGCTCCGCTCGTCATCCGCGGATCGTCGCACACGTCATCGCCATTCGATGGTGGCGGGACGCGCAGAAATATAACTTTGGTATTGTCAGCCGAATTTCAGCGGACGATTCGAGCTTAGGTGCTCGTATCTCGCTGAGATATCGGCTGTGTAATGTATTCATTCGCGAGGTGCGAATTAATCAGTTGAGAAATTCAAAGCGCGCGCATTAGCACCGAGTAGCTGAGAAAGCGGCGAGTCATCTCCGAGAGTATCTATCGCGCGCGTGTATTAACGAGCTGTTTACACGTAATTACAACAGCACGATGAATCCGGCCGTCATTTTTCTTTCTCCCCCTGGCAGCGACTATTTCTCGCCGCGCCGTCTAAATTTAAACAGTTAATATAAATGGAGCTTCGACAACAACAACATTAGCCGCCTCTATTTTAACCACTATGACGACGGAAATGAAATTTCCCTGAAATTTTGCACGCGTATTTGAAGAACGTGAAATCTCGCTTCGCCACACTCGAAGAAATTATTTAGTAGCGGCAGTTAAATCTCAGTGGTTAGTTCGCGCTCTGCTGTCATCGCTGAAAATCAGCTATTAGAGGTAAAATGCATTTGCTGCGAAGTGCAACTTTTTCAGCTGAATTTACGAATAGCTGAGATTGGTTAGCTGCATTTTCCCTCTTCCTCTCTCTCTCTCTCTCTCTTCTAGTTGAGAATATAACTTTAGATGATTGGATAGTTGCGAATATGAATTTTAGTACGATCCAGCTAATATTTTTCGCTGTAACGCCCACTTCAAAAACACACCGCAGCTGCTACAGATTTCATGCTACTAATTCTTTCTCCGAATGCAACGTGCATTTGTATGAAAAACGACATTTCTCGTTGCTCGTCACCACAGTGTGCTAAAAAAAGAAAAAAAAGAAACATCTCAGCCGCCACATATCATCTCCTTCCGTCAGTACTTTTCCTGCGCGAAGGTCACCCGCAGCCGTGCGCTTCTTCGGCTTCCCGTAAACATCATCGTACACGCTCCGCGCCGCTGAAAGAGCCTTACCTCTTCAGCCTCTTCAGCGGGCTCTCGTAGTAGTGCGGAGTGGAATACATGTTGGGCACGGTGTGCGCCGGTGCGGGCGACGGCGCCGGCGTCGGGGTTCTCTTCATGATGTTCCTGACCATAGTGGCTTCGCCCGCCTCGCTCAAGTCGCTCACTTCGCCGACGCCACCTCCGCCGCCACCGCTACCCCCGTTGCCGATTCTACCAGCGCCGACGGTACCGCCGACGCCACTGGCGACGTTACCACCGGTGCTACCACCGCCTCCGCCGCCTCCACCCCCGCCGCCGACCCCGCTGCCGCTGCCGCCTCCTACGTCCGCGGAAGCATTGTTGTTCTCCGCGGCGTGCGTTTGTGCTACCGCCAGCTTCTCCTGCTCGATCGACAGACCCTTAACCTAGGTTTACAGGGAAAACAGCGTGGGTGAATTATAGATGAAGGTGGGAACACCTGTGTGTTCTGGGGGAGGTGATGGAACGACGCGTCGCCCGCCGAAATGACGCGAGAGAATTTACGGGGATATCAGTCAATCGTGTTTCGAATAGATATCGATTGTATCGCGCTCGCACCGCTGCGAGCGCCGTCGGTTACACCGGCGAATGTTCGTTCTGCTTGCGTCGAGCAAGTATCCGATTCTTTCAAATAGTATCGCTACAGATATAAGAGTATACAAGCGGAGTATTGGCTCAGCGAGAGTGACGGTTTCAGGGCAAGAGGTCATATTTATAGTATAGGCTATCTCCGTTTGGCACTATTCAAATATATATTCGGCTTTCTGCGACACCACGACGGCAAAATTGATGGATCGTGGAAATAGTTGGAAAGGATGTATATTATTCATAGTTCTCGGTGTTATTGTGATTTTTACAACCGAAACTCATTGTTTCTCTCCCGACGGCAACTCAGTAACAACGATAACGATATATGTGAGCCGAACGTAGCCGAAAGCAATCGAAGTACACTGAGAAAAAGATTTCTTCAAGTTTAGTCAATTCCATCGCATCCAAACAGATTTCATTTTTCGGCAATCTTTTTGCTCCAAAGAAACTAATGTTTCGATCAATGAGTACGATTGTTAGACTTTCCAACGAATATGTATCTTTATCTTGAATAAAACGTTTGTTTGTAACGTAGGATAATTTTCTCACAAAGATATTTGTTTCATTTTACATATTTATTGCAACTAAATGATATTTTATTCGGCTAAAAGATATTTCAAATAATAGCGTTCTTTCTGCTAAATAATCGAGCTTTCTTGAATGGGACGATAAAATTTTTACTCAAGCCAATAATATTTCGTACAAGTACGCGTTGTTTTCATGAAGCAAATTTTAATCAAATAAATAGAAATACTAAATCCAAAGGAACCTTTTTTTCTGTGTATAAGAATCTTCCGACTCCTTCCCGCCAATCTTACACTCTCTTCCCCCGAAGTGGCACCTTATTCTCCGTTTATGTATTCTTATGTCTATGATCGCGACTTTTTTGCGGCAAATAGCTGAAGATGCCGAGCGAAAGTACTCAAGGTTCGCGAATGACGACGCGTTTTCGTCAGGAAAGCCTGACAAATGATTTAACTGTTCGCTTCCGAAGCGGGGACCGAAGTCGAGCACGTTTTAGGGTCGTCGAAATATCCGGCTGTCGCGCCATGTGTACAATTATTATTCGGTGACATTATTTAAGATCATTATTTACGGAAAAAAAAGACAGGCGCACATACTTGAAGGCATTCAGCTGCCTTGAAGAAGGAGGTAAGGGATTCCTGGGACACGTGTACCTCTCCACGGTACATGAATTCGAGTAGGGACTCCATATCGTGGGCGCTCGTCCCGTCGAGAATAACGATCAGTCCCGCGGGAGAAGGCGGCATTCCTTCGAAGAGCTCCTGAAAGTGCTTGCTGCATGCTGCGAGGATTAATCTGTGTGCTTTGAACGTAACTCCTGAAACACACAAGTTGAAGGGATACCGTTTTAAACATCATAAACGGCAAACTATTCTACCGGCCGGAAAAGATGACGTATCGCTAATATCAAAGGAAAACGACTGGCGAGTTGAATTTATTTTGCGACCAATGAATTACTCTTTATCACCGGGACACATAATTCGTTAAGTACGGTGACAAGAATGCGAGAGCTCAGTGCGTCCAATCATCACCGATGACGGTGCTCGATACGTCGATCGTGGCGCGATCGTCCTCGCGAGCGTCGCGAAATCGGCGAATCTAAATTATCGATACGTTCGCGCGCCTGGCCTCCTCTTTCTCACGGCTCACACAATATGGAGCGGGCGACGAGCGCGGGAATTTTGGCGTGCAAAGAAAGCCGATGACCGTCGAACCCTTCTTCTTCTTCTTGCTTCTTCTCCTTTTTTCTCCCTTTTTTTTCTTCTAACCGACCCACCGTTTCCCTCTCCGCAGCGACATAAAGGAACCGAGACTGGCACGCCTGACGTCGATGCCCTTTCTCGCAGCCCGCTGCGTATCTAGGTCATCTTCGGACACGATCTTCCGTAATTCATAATTCACGCGCGCAAGTATAGTGCGTGCGCGGGCGTGTAATACGACACGGGCGACCGCCGGACGTAGGGCGCCCGAGAGATACCCGGGAACGGCTGCGTATGAAGGAAGAAAGAGAAAGAAAAAGTGCCGCACAATCGGCCGTTGGAGATTCCGCAATCACACACAACTACGGATATTACGCGAGAAACCTCTCTCTTTTCTAAAAGTCCCGGTAAAGAAAGCACAGGTGGGAAGAATAACATGTTAATAATAAAATGTCCTTAATATCGAGAAAAATAATTGATAGGAATTAATTAATTCACGTTTTCGCGCGCACCGAAAAAAGGATTTGATAAGAATTGTCATGATTTGGTTAAATAGCGTCAACTAAATTGTTCGGTTACTGCACGGAGAAAAGAAATTGGCTAGAACAGCAAATGTTTGTCAATATAGTGGCGGCAAGAAAATATTTGTTTGGACGGCAACAAATTTATTTGGACGACAGAAAGATTTGTTAAGAGCATTAATTGCTATTTGCTGGATATATGGAGAATTAGTACTCTTAATAAATTTTCCTGCTGTTCGAACAAATTTCTTGCTGTCTAAACAAACTTTTTCTGCTGTCACATATCGACAAACGTTTGCTGTTCCAGCAAAATTGGTTTTCTCCGTGTGTAAGAAAATCATTTAATATCATATATTATGCACAGTATACAGTATTAAATAATGTGATTGCAGTACTATAATATAGTTACTTGTTACAATATAATTAATTGTTATAAATCAATTATATTATATAACATAAATATTTGTTAAGTTGCATTCTATATGTAAAGTAATGATCAAGTCTTTCCTTTAGTTAAAACCGCCTGGCTACCAAGTCTTCCGAGACTTCTTCGTGTTTATTTAATTTTAATACGAATAATCGCATTAACACGTGTATATTTTGTCACCGTGTTACTTCTCCTCACTCGTTCCGTTACTTCGCGAAAATTCCGCGCGCTTAGCGAGGACGCAGGACGCGGCGTACGTTTCGACAGAAAACGGCTCACCGGGCTGTGGACGTACGTGTGCATTTGGATGGATGTGGGAAGAAGACCCGTCGGTGATACCCTCCGAATAAGGAAATCAAGTGCGAGAAGAGAAAAAAGAAAGGTGACGAAGGCACGACCAGGTGGTTCAAAACACCTGTCTTTCCGAATGACTCCCGGAACAAAGTGTATCTAACTCTTTGAGCTCTTTCTTCTGGCGCAGGAATCGAATTTCCGTGCGCTCCCCGTTGCGACCGATTTCGAATCTCTCGGCCGACGACGAATATCGAATTTACCACGCGTCTCTCTAAGCGTATTTCTTGACTCGCGATAGCTGCGAATACTCACCGGAATATCATCCCGTAAATTAACTCGGTAATAATGATAACAATATATTCCCATAATGAGGAGAGAGAGAAAGGGAGAGTCATTTTAGACACGAAGTATATTTCGACCGAAAGTAATTTTCTATACTCTCATAGCCCAATTATCAGGTATCCGCTAACAATGGATCGATAATTCCAGGGCTCGTAAGTCGCCTAATATAACGCGTGCGTATCGTCGTCGTCGTCGTCGCAGGTATTCGAGCCAAATATAAGCTCCGAATGTGCTATGCAAGGGCCAACGGCCGAGTCGCGTGAGCGTGTGTGGGCGTTTTGCGACTATGCCGGCCGATTGCGCCATCGCTTACGCCGACGTATATCGTAAGCAGAATCCGGACACACATGCACACCGGTATCGCGATATACTCCGTCGCAGCGCAAACAAGAGAACTAATCGAGAAGTGACGCATCTCGCCGGATTAAAAACATCGGGCCTTTAGATCTAAGAAGAAAGAAAAAAACGATCTCTCTCTCTCTCTTTCTTTCTCTTAACCTTCATCTTCTTTATCTATTCTTTTTTCTATTCTTCTTTTCTACTATGTTTAATGTATTCATTATTTGTAAATGCGCACTTATAACTCGATACCGAACTGCTTCTCTTTTTATCACCTTCTTTTTCTTTTTTCTTTCACTTTTATTTAAATGTGTTACTTCGTGACGTCAGGTCTACTAGCAATCGTATATTGTGTTATTATACAGGGTGAACCGCGCGACGTGATCAGCTTAATTTATTCTGCTGTTGCGGACCGCTTAAACACTTTTTTGTCTAGTATAAATAAATTTAAGGGGAGCTTTAAGATCGTCCCACCTTGGACTATGTTATACTAGACAAAAAAATGTTCGATCGGTCCACCAACAGCAAAATCAACTGATCACGTCGCGTGGTTCACCCTGCATACTCGATGGGATATTCATCCCCTCCCTCCGGATTGAATAAACTCTCTCCCTCTCTCTCTCTCTCTCTCGTTTTTAGCAATTGCATAGAATATCCCATTAGAAATCATCGGTGCACACCTCGGAGAAGTGCTTGCGACCGCGACGAGACACCCCGTATATCTGGGAACTGCGTTCGGAAACGCGTGAAACGCAAGACGGCGCGCAGTTAGTTACACGGCACACTTGTGGAAATAATGAGGTATGCAAAGCTCATCTCGGGCGGGGGGGGCATCTCGGGACTATTAATAAATTTCGTAATGCGCCACGGCCGAAACTCTCTGGAAGAAGCTTTCCGAGGCGAACATGCGCCGACCCGCCCGGCGTTGTTCCGTTATCAGGGGCGCATGCAAGATACACTCGCGATATGTTGCAAGGAATTTCGGCGGCGTTGCGTAACGCTCGCAAGCGGAGAGGCCTCGAGGACATGTTTATAACATCGCCGCAATCGCCGTCATCGACTCATCGGGCGAGTACGGGTATTGCTGAATGAGCGAGTAGAGAGAGATAAGGCGCCGAGAGCGCTTTCGCGCGTATTTATTTAGATCTTGTTCATAGTACAAGGACTATATTTAACGATCGGAGTGACAGAAATGCTATCGCGACGATCGCCGATAAGCCGGTGCACGGAATAACAAAGTAATGGCAGGAGATAATGGGCCCGGCGTAGATTTCAAGCCGTGAGATATCGGGGAACAGGCTCCTTTTATTTTATTCTTTTCTTCCTTTCTTTTCCAGAAGTCAACCTGTCACGCTCGATCAATACGAAGCTGTTTACGCTTTGAAACGGCTCGGTTCGCGCGTCACGCTTATCGTCCCCTGCTTCTATTATCCCGACGTTGCCGTCGGTTTTGCACGGCGTAAAACGCATTAGCCGAGGATGTACATTGCAAATGCCCCCGGCGTGCCGACCGGATCACGAGAGGATTTAACGACGAGGCCAGATTGCCGACTGTCGTCACGAAACTTGCAAATAAAACGCCGCGTAGTTACGCAACAGTGCAATGCACTCTTCGCGGGCAATCTATTCATATTCCAAGGCCAGCCGGTAGAGCTCTTTGGGAGTTAGGGTTTTCGGGGGCCTCCTCTTACGACGGTCATCGTGTTCTCCCCCTACTACTACGCGCGATAATAATTCGGAGCCTCGGCGGAACGTGCACCGTGACCGTATATGCGTGCGTGTACCAGCGCGCGCGCGCATTTATACCCGCGCGTCTACTCTCGTCGACTATTGCGGTGCCAATTATAAATTTCGCCCCGTAACCACGCGGCTCAACGCCGCGTGACTGCCGCGATTTCGCCGTAAAGATAGAGCGTCGTGCAGGCGCGATCCCATCGTTGCGAACGCGACTTGTGCTCGCTCCGGAGAGGAAGAAAAAAAGAAAAGAAAAGCGAGACACCCGTTGAATGTGTGAGAGACAGAAAGAGGAAGAACCGGTCCCGCGCGCAATCGAGCTCTTTCCCGAGCCGAAATTATTTTAAACCCTTAATTCTACGATATAGTAAGGGCAAAGTAGGTTCAATTTGAATTCCAATAATATAAACGCTACTTTTTTATCCTGACGATGTTTTACATTTCCATTTCCGCTGTCTTCGAGTCAATATACGTTGTTGTGTGAAGGCACCCGAATCGAAATCTTAGTCTTACTTATATCGAATTTAGTCCTAATTCCATTAAGCGTTCAAAAGTCTTCTATTGTGCTCTTTGGTACTATAAATAAGGAAGCTATCGCCGTTTTCTCCACTTGAAGACTCTATGTAGAACTAAAATCTAGACTCTGGAGGATTAAATTCTCTTTGTAGCGTTAAAGGAGCACTTATTTCCGTTTTCTTCACTTCAAGACTCGATGTAGAATTTAAAATTTCGATCCGGGTGGCGTTAAAATTTAATCCGTAGAATTAAAGGTTCAAGGGAGAAGTGAAAAAGTGTCAGTAAAGTAGAATTTTATTAGTCCACGGCGTCTGTCTAAGTAGGCGCGAATTATCCTTAAGAGCGTCAGAGTAGCATTAAAATTCCGGCTCTGCTCGGCGTCAATCGGAACGAATACCTGGACGGATCCGGTGCGATCTTGCTGTGCGCTATGCGCGTACGTAGATCTCACGACTGCGCGATCGAAGGGCCCGAAACGGCGTGGAAAATCACGTGAAATGATCCGCTGAGCGACGTAGCGTGACGAGTGCGGCGCGCCAAGTCGAGCGGAGCCGAGCGGAGTCGAAGCGCGCGCGCGCAGTTCGCGCGATGCCGCGGCCTCGCGAAAAGATAAGAGCGGCCCGCCGATTTGATTAGAACCGAGACAAATTCTAACGATACGGAGCAAGGCGGCCAAGGGACGGGAACGGCGGTCAATGCCCCGGCAAGGTCGACGATGCAGAGTGAGCGAGCGAGCGGGTGTGCGCACGTATCGGCTCCGCTCGGCCCGGTTCAGCTCAGCCGGAGTTCGCCCGTACGAAAAGCCGACGTCCAATCGGCGATCGGGCTTCCTCTGCGTCTCTCTGGTCCCGGCCAATGGCCGCGTGGGACCAAGGTCGTTCTCTTCGCACACGTCCCAAGTTCGTTGCACAGCAGCGGAAAACGCCGCCGAAAAAAAAAAACGAGTGAGGGAGAGGTACGGGGAACCGGGATGGAATGGGACGAATCGTGTGCGCGGGACGAGGCGGCGGGAGGAAAGAACGCACCACACACGCATCGCGATACGCGTAAGAAACGACACGTGGAGGGGTGGCCATGAGACTCGAGGTTGCCCTCGCAAGAAATCGGGTGTATCGTACGTGCACACACACGTGTGTGCACAGCGGCGAGTGAGCGCGTAGGGAAGGGCGCCGGGACGCGGAAAATAGACGCGCCCGCGTGTCCGTGAACGTTAATCGCGCGAAACTTCTCTCTCTTTCTCTCTCTCTCTCTCTCTCTTCCTCTCGGCCTCTCTCGTGATTCGGGGCTGTGGACTGCGCAAATTGCTGCGTTGTACGTGCGCAATCCTTCTTCCTCAGAAAGAGAGGAGAGGGGGGACCTGCTCGAGGACCTGCAAGAGGACGTGTGTTCTCCTTGTCCGTAAGAAAGAAAGAAAGGCGGAAGGAACCGCATCCCGAAACGTTCGGCACGATCTATTCAGATGAGAAGAACGCGAGGGTCACTCAGCGTGCGATTAATATTTATTATTTATTCGAACGAAACGCACATCTTGTTTTTCTGAAGGCTCGCAAATATCGTATTTTGTCTTTTATCCCCGAGTAAAGCTTCGTTTAAAAAATATACACTAAGAGAAATTCCACGAAAATCATCGCCATTCTCGAAACTATATCGCCTCAACTATATCGTCCTCTGGTTTTAACCGGAAAAATATTAGTAGTGATAAGCAAGTAAGGTGTTATTATTACTGATACATCATAGTAACACCTATTAGAAAAATAGTCTCCTGTAGCTATAATTCTTTCATTTCTAAACTTATAATTATAAATACCAAACATTTTTTACTTTCATTCGAATACTTTCATTCGAAATTGAAGAGTGAATCCGACGTGCTCCACCGTTGCTGTAACGAATTCGCTCTAATCGACTGAAAAATTCACTCGTATGAATTAAGAATCCGCTCTACGGTTCGAGTTAAATATTCACTCTTGTGATTTCGAATGACTGTGTTTTCGGTTATCACTTCGAAGTTGAATTCTGAATGAATTTTCACAGGTTTAAAGTGAGATTCCGCTCAAGGGCATCGGGAGAGAGAAAGAGAACGTAAGATACAACATCGTTGATATGATAATTAGTCATCCTCTCGCAAATTTAATTCTCGACGTTCGATCGTAAATGACCGTAGTTTTAAAGTTTTGGAAAAAAATCCGTTCTTCTCCAAACTTTTCCGCTTTCTTCCGATCATTCCAGCTTCTTATCTTCTTTACGGAAAAAAACAAAAAGAAAAAATAAGTCTGGCAGGTTTTAACCGAACGCAAGTGAATTTTTCTAAACGAATTCTCGTGCCTTCGGAAAAAAATCCGCAGAGAAGTTGAGAAAAGAGACAGTTTCGCTCCGAAATATGAAAATGATATACAGAACGCAATGCATCGCGACGAAGCCGGCGACATCCGAGCAACGCCGTCGTGCGCGACGCGAAGCCGCTCGCTTTCTAATTCCGACCGTGCGTCTAATTCACGGTCGTGAATATTTTCTCGCGGATCGCGCCGACGTTCGTCGCGGGGTATATAAGTAAATGCACGCGCGAACTGGTTGGCGCGTTACGCAATTCGCAGTGTCGTTGACCCACTTTCGCGTGTGCCGATTAATTTAGCGATTCGGCCTTTTATCAGCGCGCGCGCGTGGCGACGGCGACGACGGTAGCGGCGGCTGGCGCGTATGTGCATTCGTTTTCTCAAGCTGTTGTTATTGCAGCCGCCGACGAGTAGTATCGATACGCCGTGCGAGATACGTTAACTCGCTCGATCTTCCTCTCTCCCCTCACGTTGCGCCTCTTGAAACACCGTTCCGCCGTCAGGTATCTTTCACACTCTCTCTTTCTCTGTCGCGTACGTCGACTTGGCCAATAAGCTCTAATAATCTGATAAGGGCCGCCGTCGCTATCGGAGGTGTCGCGCTTTCGCAATTCCGCGCGTTCGCCTTGTAATACTAACGAACTAGGCCTTGAGACCGGGCCGACGACGACGACGAATCTCCGCGCGCGCGTGTATCTAACGTCGACTTCTCGTCCGCCCGTTCCTTTTAGCCCCGATTGTCGGTGACGTCGCGGCGGCTAGCGAGATTCAGACGCGCGAAAACAAAGGAGTGAGAGAGCCCCGTGCGATTGCACCCGTTTGATTACCTAACGAATCCACGGGCGGAACAAAAGTACTCTCTGAGAGGGAGGGGAACCGGTTTTCGGGCGACGCCGAATTAGAGACGCGGCAATGAAGAACATATAAAGAGAGAGAGAGAGAGAGAGAGGAGAAGGAGCCCGTGGGTCGAACATCACGTTGGATTTTTCGCGAGAGCGGAATGCCACGATAATATCCCCGGCATTCGTTCGTGTCGCGTGGTTGCGCAACGTTCGCGTTTTATTACGGTTCCTCCGTACCTACCATAAAGCCGGATTAACCGCCGCCGCGATGTTCCGCGTCAACGACGTGCGGCCTGCCGGATCGCATGTTTGTAATAGAAATAGCAGCGGAGAAGGCCACGCGAGTTAGATCGAAAAGATCAGCGACCAGAGCGGGTTGGGAAGAGCGGGTAGGGTGGGGGGGCAGAGGGGAGGACAGCTGTATCAGTGAATGTCCGATCACCGGTCAATAACAACCGAGGCTACGCGAGCGAGCGAGCGAGCAAGCCTCGCCGGTTGCCCGTAACGCAGTTCGAATAACTTAACCACCGTCGTCTGAATCGCTCTTCTTCTTTCCCAAATTGATTCCCTTCCCATCTCCAATCCCGATCGTCGGCAAGTCATTCGCCGCGAGTGGCGCGATGTAGCGTATTTGCATAAAGTAAAAAAAGGAAAGGAAGGGAAAAAAGAAGAGAGAGAGAGAGAACGTGAAAGTCCATCGCGAGCATTTACAACTAATTCACCGTTGAGTCGCGATTTTAATTAGCGCCGAGCGGCGACGATATCCCCCGACCGGTCGTTCACTGTGGTGCATTCACCCAACCGGCCGGGGGATAAAGCTCGCGTAACGACGCACGAGCGAGGACAAGCCGTAGGAGGAGCAGGAGGAGGATGACCGTGGCCGAAGTCAATGGCCGGCATCCTGTTGCATCAGAGAGCGCGCTAACCTTGACTCCAGGAAGTGTACTTTGCTATAAGCGGAGTTTGCGAGCGGCGGCGAGTGCGTTCGTTCACTCCTCGCTTCTCTCTTCCTTCTCGCTCGGTCCCCCTCGGGGGGACCGGTCACGCATCGAGTGCCTCTCGAATTATTACTATACGCCTCTCGCGCCTTGCATTCCGCAACGACGTGTGACGCGTACGTAAGAATATATCGGCGCCCGATGAGGTCCTCCCCCCTCCACCTCCTCCTTGGAGATCGCCGATCTGCTCTCTCGCTCGCTCCGCCGTGGCAGATAGCGCGATCGCTCGAGGTCCCGGCGACGCGATACGTGACGATTACGCTGGGAGAGAAGCCGGTTCTTTCTCTCTCTCTCTCTCTTTCTT
Source organism: Dinoponera quadriceps (assembly GCF_001313825.1). Lineage (NCBI taxonomy): Eukaryota > Metazoa > Arthropoda > Insecta > Hymenoptera > Formicidae > Dinoponera > Dinoponera quadriceps. Next base: position 1,112,597 of record NW_014560308.1, read on the forward strand.
TCTTTCCGCACGTTAATTCCCGAACCTGACGGTGTATCTCTCTCGCGACAGCTTCATCATTTCTCATCGTCACGTCAGTAAAGCTGATAATTGCTCGTCTCTGTAAATTACAGTTCTTGAATTTGCTCGCACGAGGGACCGCGCCTCGCGATCGTTCGGATTTCGACGCACGAGTGTGTGCCGGAAGATCTCTTTGGATCGGGACGCGCTCGATCGTGTTTAGGACGGTATTTTGCGAAAAATGTTAAGAGCGCGGCCAAAACGTTTCCCCAAATCCATTCAGTGACTTTGGGACTTTTGGAACTCTGTATTTCCGGAACGAAAAACCGGATCAACTTCTAATCTATATATTTGTTCCCAGCTCATCGAGATCTTTAATTTGACATCCATTTCAAGCATCTATTTCACTGAATTGGGGACCATAGCCCGGACACAATTGGCCGCACTCTTTTACACTTTGACGCGCATATCGACGATCTGCTTTCTCCCTCTCTCTCTCTCTTTTGTTCTTAACGCGATCGACGATAAAATGTCGCTCGGTATATTTGTCCAAAATTTCCTACCGCCTGGATACACCAGCGGCATCGCTCGTAAATAGTGTGCATTGTGCTTAACTTAGGTCACTGACGTACACAATGGCATGTTTCATTCATGCTCGAAAGAATACGAATGAGAGACCGTCAGCACAATTGGCGGTCGTAAAAAAGTTTAGTGTCGTATACGTTTCCGATGAGCGCGATCGCGTCTCGTTGTTTCCGGAAACCTCTTGCAACCTCGCCATGCAGATAGATGCGAGTTAACTCGGCCTTTTTTTCGAGAATGCTCGAGACGAGTATCAACGATTTTCATATATTATGATTTTTGCAACACATTTTAGGTAATAATTGCTCTGTGTTCTGTATTTTGTTTGATTTTTACCACACGGAGGAAAATCTTGGTTCCCGCAACTGAACAGGGGACCATAATGACCATAGATGAAAACTAGATGACGAGAAATAATACTCTCTATTATCGCGACTGGGAACATTCGTGTGAGAATAAAATAGTTGTGTTAAAACTCGGTTGAGACAACTGAGAACGATTGACTGACAATGAGTAGAAACTCCCGACGGGAATCTTCCAGCTCCTACAACCGAATTTTGGTGTAATTTGCTTCTATATTTAATTTATCAATGGATTCGCCGCTTTCTCGGTTTCTCGAAAGCGCAACAGCGAAATCAGGATCGTTCCGTCCGGCGTATCCGTCGCGTGACCGCAACGGCGTATCCGCCAGATGGACGGATGCAATATTAAGTATCTCGCGATATCATACCGGACGCAGGACTTTCTCGTTGGAGTAAGTGGGAACCGGGTAACGCGTAGCCTGTAAATTGATCGTTTTCACGAAACAGCGGCTCCCGTGCACGTGGAGTGCACGATGCACGCGGAGAGACGACGCACTCGTGCGTGCTCCGCGCGGCTTCCGTCCGGCTTGCAACACTTCGTGACGCGTGGGCACGACCTAGTTTCTCACCGAGGGCCGACCCTCTTAGTACATTCAGATAGCGCATCGCTCCAAAAAGAGAGAGAAAAAAACGCGGCCGCCGCCTTATCGTGTTGCAGCGAGCCTACTGACCCAGAAAACGAGACACGGCTGAGTCTTTTAGAGATATTTGGGCGAACGCTAAAGTCGACCCCGCAACTTCTCCTCATTTATTTAGTCCGCATTGTCGTGTCGGCGGATTAATCCTACTTTCGAGTCGACCCGGTGCTAAGTGGACGCGACTCTGCGCGCGTAACCTTCGGAATGCTTTGCAGAAATAATAATAAGGTAAATTGAATGATTGAGAAGATATTACGTTACGTTGAGTCGGGCGGAAAATTAGATGGAAGAATTCAGAATAAATTCGGATTCTTACCGTCCCGGACTTTGTCTAATGGAATAAACTGGCGAGAGCTATAAAAATGATTATATAACATTAATATCTATTTATATAACTTTGTGCAAAAAGATATTTTTTTTAATTAGTGAATCATACTAATCGCTATAATTTAATGAAAAACGAAAGCAATATAAAGTATTTCTTAGTTTAAATTAATATGTGGAGCACATTTTTAAAACAAAAACGTTGGAGAGATATAGATGTTATTAAATTTTATATTAATTTTTAATTTAACGAGGAAAACAACAGTAACGGAATAAAGAATCTTGATCGATATAGATTTCGTTCGCGTTTACGTTTATTTTAACTTTATTACTTATTATTTTAACTTTATTATTAGTTTAACTTTATTAGTTGTGATATATTATCTGGAGTTGTTACAGCGTCGAAAATTCGACTATATATCTCTCTCTCTCTCTCTCTTTCTTTCATTCCGTAATACGACGCATGAAAACCGTAGTTGATATAATTTCCAGGGGAAACGTCGACGTCTTTTTCACGAAGATCTTGATTTATATTGTTGTTTAGGCGACGCGCGAGATAAGTGTAATTTAAGGTGAAACGTGTCGCGCGAATCGCGCGGGTCCACGCAATATTTCATGGCGGAGCAACGCGCGGCATCCATATAAGACAATAACCCGGAATAACCGTGTTCAAATATATACCCAGAGCATATACACGACACACACGGTACGTGTGCCGGTGCGTCGTCGTTTTCTAACGCTCTCCACGTGTCGCTGCCATGCACGCGGATACCGTAAACCCGAGCGCGCCGCGACGCACCGGCGCGCATCACGCTTTTTCTAAAGGTGGATGTACACTGAGCGAATGAACAACGAACATACGACGAATGGCCAACATAAATATGTATATTCGCATCTAAATGCGCACGGACTTTCTTTGATAAACCGCTCGGGTAGAAATTAATCGGAGCGTGTCCCAGTTCCGTCGTGGCTCTAGATAGGCATGCCCCAAGATAGGCCTGCCTTCGTCAGGCTTAGATAGTGCCTAGGAAGGCAACTCCTCAGTGGAATTTCATAAATAGACCCTGAATAGACACTGACGTGGACGCTCCTAACGAGGCCTTGCAGGGCCCAGTCGGAGCCTAGTTGGATAGATTTGCAAAACTGGCTCTAAATTGTACGAGTTACATTTCCGTGCAGGACTTAGACAGAAGTAGGGAAAAATTGCGTAGAGCCTTTCTAGCGTCCGTTTTCAATTTCTACCCGGACACCTTACGAGCTGATCGGCCTGAAACGTTCTTCTCGCGATATTTGCGCTTTCAGTAATTTGCCCCCACCATTTGTGGAATTTTTCAACGTTACGACTTGAGTTTCGAGTTTTAAAATGGCGTCCTTAAATTTCGATCGCGATTGGTCGGCTCGCTCACTGCTTAAGTCTTACTACTCAAGTTCTCCCATGTGTCTTAAACGGACGGCATGTAGAAAAGTACTGAAACGTAGTAAAAACGCAGACACAAGCAAAGTGAGCAAATTACCCAATCACAGTCGATTATTTTCCAGCCGTAAGGAGAATAATTCACGGCGATTGGTCAATTTTCTTATTGCTCAAGTCTCACCGGTCACGTTTATGTCACGGTCCTTATACATGGATTTAGCAGCGAAGTGCCGTCAATAACACTCGAAAATCTCAGCTACGTAAACAACGGTTGTTTGATTTTTCGAAAAGTCACGCGCGCCCATTCTTACCGCAATTAACTCGCGAGAGCGCTCGCGTGCAGCGCGATGGATCCTAATCGGTCGTCGTTTTTCCCGACGATAAATCTCGCGAGAGCGACCTCTTTCACTGACGTCGTCGTTGTTTGCGCGGATTATCCGCTCGCCGGCTGGAGATTCGTGGCGTTCTCTCCGCTTGCGAAACCGCTCGCACCCCGCCATTGTCCCGCTCTCTAATGTCAAGCCGCCGCACGCACGCGTGTACACGCGCGCCCGATTACCAAGCGTGTGTACGGCCGTTCCTCCGAAAGTGCGGCAACACGCCGACTGCAAAGTTCGTTAGATATCGTTAGCGTGTCATGGACATACGAGAGCGAGCAAACAAGCATAAAGCGCGCGCTCACGCATACGCTGCGTGCCGATCCGCACGCGCCGATAGTGCCGGTGGCTCTATTGGCGGCTATCGCCGACGTTCTCGATCGATATCTCGCGCTGCGGGAGGGAGGATGAAACACGATTACCTTGGGGGACACGGGCTGCTGCTGGAACGCCACGGCAATTTCGTACCTCCGGATCGATAACGCGGGAAGCGCTAACGAGCGTACACGCGAGATCGCCCGCGACCTGTTTCCCTCCTGAGATGAATGCGCGCACTCACTTCCGGCAGGCGTTTGCGCCCCCCGTTAACGCCAATTCGGGGAGGCGCAGCGCGTTAACACCTCTCGCAAACAGTACAAACCGCGAGCGAGCGCGAGAGTCGTTGCACAAGATGTCGTTTCCACTCCGGCGCGGAGTTTTATCGCGCCTTGTTCTTCGTTCATCGTTGACGCGTCCGTCCGCTCGAATTTGATCGGCAGTTTTTCGTAAGCGACGGGCGTCGCAGGTAAGCAATTTCACGAGCGATATTCGCACGGATAGTGCGTATCGTGATTTTGGTAATAATTAAATTCGCGACAAGAAGGTTCTGGTCGGTCGAGATCGAGGGATCGCGGAACTGACTTGCCGTTTTTCGCATCCGCTACAAATGGCGTTGGGTATCAGCCCTTAGTTTGGATTCACAATAGTAGAGTAAGGTGTAGTCTTTAGCCTTTTGCTTAAAGCGCTAAATTGTAATTTCTAGCAAAGAACGTCTCCAGTACTGCCAGATGTCGCAGTTTTCAAGATTTAAGTATTATTGCGACTTTTGGCAGCGCAGGGAACGCGCTTTTGTCAGAAATTATGTTACATTTTCTTGCTCAGAGCAAAAGGCTAAGAGCTTATTACACTTACTGCGGATCCAGACTTCATCCTGACTGAGTGATATGTTAAGCCTACTAGGCTTACACTTGTTTTTTATTGCTTATTCCTTCTTCCACGTTTCGTGTAAGATGCCATATGCTACACTCCTATTCAGAAAAAAAAGTTTCGTCTGTGTGACCATTATTATCAGTCTGATAGAATGAAATAACTGGTTTACCTGATGGCAATCAGTTTACGAAAACAATAAATAAAAATTGATAATGAAATTAATAAATGTAAGTGATTAAAAGAAATGCAAAAACCACGATTTCCATCATTTTTTTCTTTTTTTGGTAATGTAGGCCTGAGAGACCTATGATCTTACTTCAGAATCAAGATCGCGGGCGTTAGGGCTAATTGAATCGCTGGAGCCAGTTATCGAAGGAAAGATCTTTCGCATCCCTCGCGTAAAGTGTAACACCCGACACAACGTGCGTCCCTCAGGATTTTTCAATGGAATCGCGATCGCAGATATAACGTCATTATCGTACGTTGCGTATCGTACGATTGAAACATTCAACATTTCCAACCCTAAGGCTTGTATTAACAGTCGTTATCTAAAACTTGCTTTACGTGAGATATTTATATTTTAGAATCTAAAGTTAGATCTGAATTTGTTTTTAATTGCATCGCAATCGGAAGTAAAATAACACGTGTATTATAAAATTCAACCGAGAGACTCTGATCTATCTCTAAATTCAGATCTGAGTATCTCACGTAAGGCAATTTCAAGCAACGATTGTTAATACCAGCCCAAGTTCAGATCTCCGTATCTCACGTGAGGCGAGTTTCGGGCAACGACTATTAACATAGTCAACATTTACAATTAACACGGGCCTTAATTTCCAAGCGATCACGATCGAGAGCGACGAGCAAGTCGGCGTTCCGGTGAGAGCGACGTCTGCGCGCGTACATTACGCGGCTGACGACTCGCGTGCACCGAGGCAACCACGAGGAAGACGGTTAGATCTAACTGTAACCCAGGCCTACTTTCCGGGCTTCCTACAAGCCTGTGGATGCGTACAAGCGTACGTACATACACGCGTATGCGCACACCCGTTCACACGACGAAACCCCTCAGCGGTTCCCGAGGCGTTCTCGCCGCTGCAATTTAACGTTTCTCATCCTGCTGTCCCACCGGCCTTGAGCCCTGTCGCCACCCGGCGAATTTCCCTCCGCATAATCGCCTTCCGCCCCCGCCAGAAGACTCGTCCTATGGTTTCGGCGACACTCGAGGAGAACGCGATTAAATCCACACGCGATTTTGAAGGCGACCGATCCTTAAGCTCGGCTGTACGTCGGACGAACGGCGAATGTAAACTTTCAACGTTGTTACAATTCGGAAAATGCGCCGCAACGGGTCCGAACGAAGAAAGTTCCAGGCTGTCTTACTCGTAAGGTGGTTCGCCAGAAAGTTCGTGTTCAGATGCGAATGTACACACGCAAGGAAAAAGAATTAATTCGAATTGGAAAAAAGAAAAAAAGATTAGCTGCAGTAGCTACGTTAGTCGCAACAAATGGAGACCTAAATTGATTATTATCGTAAATTTGCGATATTTACGATAATACGTTTGCTGCCGCAGCGATGAAAATTGCTTACTCTGCTATAATTATAGATTCTTCTCCCTACATTCGAATATGATTGGTCAATTTTTTATTTTTACTTCTTAAGAATATACTTCTACCGCCCGTCGTAGACTATGCTTAATTTAGCTACTGCAGCTAATCTTCCCTCCCGTGCACATTCATATCACACACACGCTGTGCGCACGTTGTTCATTCGCTCAGTGTACATCCATCTTTGCGAGATTGCGTGAACGAAAGCGTGTGTGATACGCAAAAACATGTTAGATCGTTTGATCCTCGCGGCACGTGATCGGAGGCATCGAGGCAGAATTGCGTGCCGATTCGCCTCTTCGATGAGCATAACTCGTGAAACTCTTGGCCGACCTTCGGCTCGTTCCCGGTCCACCTTGCTCGCTCTCTCGAGACGGTCTCGAGCGGTTTTCGTAAATCAGGACACGAGCGCACGCGACCGCAAGGTGAAAGCGTTAGACGAGGATTGGATAACGGGTCCTAACCCGGACAGCGCGCCGATTGCACACGCGATGGAAGTAATATCGACGTCGTTGGCGACGTGAGGAGAGTCTCGGAAGTGCCGGCCGAGAGCAGAGGGAGGGGGCTGAACCGCGCAAAGGTTATCGCGAAATCCTACGGTGAACTTTGTAACTTCACCCGGTTTCGTTAGACGTTGGCCGAAAATCAGGGCACTATCGCGTGGAGAAACGGCGGCGACCACGGCGATGCAAACTCCTTCCCGAGAGCGCATTCGCGATTTCGCTCACAATATGTGTCACCTGTCCGATTTACTCGGGATTTTAATGCGAGGAGGAAAATAATTTCTTGGCAAATTTTACGCTGTCGCAGCAGCAACCATTTGTCAGTTGCCACACAGCAGAACACTTTTATGTCACAAACGGTTCAGTGAAATTTTTCTGTTACATTAACATGAGGAATACGTGAAAAAAAGCACACAAATATGTTAAATTAATATATTCACTGTTTGTTATAACATATTATTTTTGGACAAATCCACCTTGTTAAAGTAACACAACCATTCGGGTGGAATTACGAATAATTCGCTAATTCGGTGATGCCAGCTAAATTTTATCACTGTCGCAATAAATATCGCAGTAACAACGATGTGATTTTGTTACAACGGCAAAATTATTTTTTTCCGTCAACGAATACGCTCACTTTCTCACGACGAAAAGGAAAAACTACGGCTCTTCTTTCCCTTCCCAATTTCTAAAACGTCTTCGCGATATTTCTTAGATCTTATTCGGTATCCGAACGAACATTCATTTTCAGACGGACGAAAGGTGACGGGAAAGTGTACGGTGGTGAGTTGTTACTCGGCTGACTTCTCGCCAGTGTTATATTTGCGGCATAAATGCAGGGGAGATAATGCTCGCGTTATCGTCTTTATGCGGTATGCTTATCCAGTTCGTATGTCGGATAGATATGAAAATCGGTGTGTGATAAATGGCAGTATTTACTCAACGTTTAATCGCACATATACACGTACGTACACATGCGTGCACGCCTACACTAGTTTTTTGCTGATTTTGTGCCGCACGTGCCTCGCTAGATCTGTTTATTCTGATCAATGAAGAAATTCGAAGCTCGAAAGAGGGCGAGATAAAAAGAGAGAGAGAGAGAGAGAGAGAGAGAGGTGCGTAATTCGCGTATATCGGGATAGGATGAAGTGATTTCTAAGTAATATGTTAATCTTAATGCGTGCAAAAGCCTGGAGCACATGTGGTACACGTGGAAAAAGTATTGTAAAAATTAACATAAAAAATTACCAATTTTGCAATGCCGGACCATGCTGGAATTATGACTGAAATTATTACGCATGTTTTAATCTTTAATGACGTGTACACGTGAAATACGTCTATTAAAGATTCTAGATCCACTAAAGAAGAAAGACGCATCACAATTTCAGCCATAATTCCAGTACGGTCGAGTGTTACAAAATTGTGTGATGATTTTCGTCTTACAATATTTCCCCCGTGTAACAAGAGTAACAAATCCGAAAGAGACCGTATCGTGATCTCGAACGGAGAAGTAACCGATTAAGCCGTCATTGATTAATAAACGCGATCGGAGAATGTCGTTTACGTTACAGAGTAATTATACGATAAATTATCCGATGGCTATAGATAGACTCGGGCATCGTAATTGCATCGGGAGATACACGACGATAGCCGCGGCGCTGAGAAATTCGGGAAGAAGCGACCGTAGGACCCCGTCAGTCAGTCCAAATGACCACGAAGATCATTATGGAAAGGAGGCTCGCGCGCGGTAAAGTGGCGGTCCAAGCAGCCAATTAACTCGACCAATTCCAACCAAATTCTACATGTCCGTCGCATGCAATAAAGATTGTTCGGGCGATCGGAACGCTCTCAACTTTACGCGTTGCGCCGAACGGTACATCCAGACTAAGTTTGAGATACACACGCGTACGTGTGTATATGTGTGCGTGTCTTGTGACATTTAATCGTATCCTTCAATCGCATACCTGCTACGTCCGAGCCGTCGGTCCGCCGACGAGCCTTGCGCGAGCGTCGTCGCGAAATTGCATTATTCTTGTTTATTCAGCGGCGACGATAAAGAAGTGAATATCTAGTTCCACATGCCGCTCGTGTCGGGCCGTTATCACTTCCACTGATAAATCCTTCCGAATTTTATCGACGTCGCAGTAGCTCTCCGAGAGCCTCCATTCACGATACACACGCGGCGCGTGCTCTTGTTTTGCGCGCGCGTCACTCGTAATCAACGCGCACTTACTTCCACGCGAAATGAAAGGGGAGAAAAAAAGAAGAAGAACAAATCCCGGGCACAGACCGGTGCGCGTCGGAGTAAGCTCCCTCCTCACCTCAGGCCCCGACTTTCGTGTATATCGCGCGCTTTCCTTGCGATCGTATATGCCGTTGCGTGAATTTTCTCCCCGCAATTGGCAATGCTCGTGAAATCGATCGGTCGATCGGGATATCGCATCGTCGGATCCGCGCGATCGGCATTTCAGAAGGAGCGCGTTGCACCACGGCTCGGTGCGAACTGCGGTTTCGCGCGGACGGGCCGCAAGAGTGCCGCCGCTGCACTCTCGCTGCGTCGGTGGGGAAGGCGCACACGGGAATTCGCGTGTGTCGGTGTGTGCACATGCACATAGGCTGCACTTGGCCGTCTCTCGCGCCTCGCCTCGCGCCGACCGAGATTCGCGTGCACACCACCGACCGACTGACTGCGCGCGCGATTCGGCGGGGGTAGGGATCGGCCGATCACCCTACTGTCTGCCCCCTGCACTTCGCAGTATGCAGCCGCGAACTTGTACTACTTGCGGCCGAGTGGTGCAGCGCGCAAGTAGATGCAGCGCGCTCGTGGTCAGGCGCCGCGCCCAAAGCGCGAATCCGCGCGAGGCTTCGGATCGGTTTTCGAGATCTACAACGACTATTGCGACATTGGCAATTAACAGTCTCAATCGCCTTCCCCTTCAGTCTCTTATTGCCGTTCTGTTATTTCTGCTAATTGCAGTGGTTAAAAAGATATATATTTTTTTTTCATTACTGTGAACAGACAAGGCGTTCGTTGTGGATTTTTGAATGCTGAAAGTAACGCAAATTTCGTCGGCACGCCCGGTTTTCAAAATAACTGAGGTTTTGTGAGGTTGTGTGAAAAAATGGCTCCCCGGTGATGTTTCAAATTTTTCTTGCAAGATAGATTAATGTTACTTTGAAATTCTAATCAGAAATCATGAATGTGTCGTTTAACTACTGTAAAATGTTTTTTTTTTTTTTCATTTAAATATCTTACCTTTCGACTGTATTGTTAGGAATTTAAATACAGAGTTTGGCTAAGATGACAAATTTTCCGCATATGATGATAAAGTCATATATATTTATAATTTGTACTTTGTGGCCATCGATACACACATACAAGGTGATTTATCATCATGTTAAACATTTCGCTAAATATATATATATGTATGTACATAAGAATCCGGAAAATCTGAATGCAGCGCTAATATGCAAGTAAAATAAGTTAAACTGAATTGAACTGAACTGAATAGAAAAATCATGCACCATTAGGCAAAATTTGCAATTTAATGTAGAATTAATTAATCCGTACGAGCAAATATGTGCACGGGAAGCGATAGGTCGGACTCCGTAGCCGTGTGCAAACAAAGAAAACTAGTTCCTAGCTTTACTTATTCATAACATGGCGGAAAAGTAAGAAATTCAAATTAAAAAAAACGCATTTTACACCGGGAACGAATAGTATACTCATGACTTATGATTAGAATTTCAACATAATGCGTTAACTTTTCTTACAAAAAATTCAAATATCGCGAAAAAGTCATTTTTGCACATAAAACGTAAATTATTTTGAAAATCTAATATGCCAGTGAAATTTTGTTTACGGTATCCGTTTTCAGCATCCAAAAATCTATAAGAAACACCTTATCTGATTCGAAGTAATTTTCGGTTATAAACTCGTTATTTATGAATCCATGAAATGATGAATTTCTCATCCCGAGTGTTCTCCACGCGCGGATCATTGCGACACGTGGGAATTTGCAAAATGGCATTTAAATTTATGGATTTTTACTCCAGATGCCGCTAGAAAGGAATGAATCCTCTCATTCAATAATTACCGCGCGATCGCTTAAAAAAGGAAAATAAGTTAGGGACGTCTGCTGACGTTAGAAGGATAAGCTCGCGGGATTCGTCGGAACGGGCTGTGTGTCGCAAGAACTCGTTCGCGGCGTTTGGCGTGAGACTCGCGTGACATTTAAATTAGGAAATTATCGGATATCGAATTAATTTGCTCGACGATATTTTTTTGTCCTTTGAATGAACGATCGTTAGTCGTTCATTTGCCCGGTGTTCGAGTCATTGCAGCAGGTTGAGTCGGGATATTCTATCGAGCGGATAACAACGTCCAATGCTCGACGCTAATATTCTCAAGTGCCGCGAACAGTGTCGAAAAAGTGAAAGTCCAAGGAGTACACGACGATGCGCGCGAAAAGATACGAGGTTCTCCCTTTCCCTCTCTTTCTCCTTTCCTTCACCTATCGCTCCAGTATTCTCTCTCGTCGTTTGATTCGATTTGATATAATAATAAATGACATGTGTGTGATGGCACCTCGAGCTATGCCATCGCGCGCCTACATTTACGCGTTCAATAGATGACGCGCTTCTCTTTGTGCGTTCCAATTGCCAAGCATCGACCCTCTGCCTGCATAAGTGAGACCGAGGAGTCAAGGCCTCCGAGTAGTCAACCGAATTCTAACTGGAGTTTACGATTAGAGGCGCGTTTACTGTCTCTAACTTTTTTCTCCGAACCGGATTTCGTACCAAGATCATCCATGCGCGCGCGCATGCGCGCGATCTAAGATTAATTTTCTTACCCGGCAAAAAGTTATCGTGTTACAAACGGTCCGCTTACATTTTTATGTTACTTTAACGTGGAGTATAAAAAATACACAAATTATTAAAAAGTACGCAAATAGGTTAACATATTATTCACTTTGTTAGAATAGCACGAAACAAAATTTGAGAGTTTGCAAGACAATTTTTTTTACTACGTAGAATGATACATTTCTTGTTTAACAAAGAGAGAAAGAGAGGGGGGGGGGAGGAGGGAGTCGCATCAAAGAATGAACATTCTCAATTTCGCGGGATCGCGCGGAAATCGGCGCGTTAATAAATGAACGTTTGCACGTGTAAAGGAACTTACCCTCGCAGAACAGGGTGACATCGGTGAGACTCTCGTTTTTGAATAAGTTCAAGGATGCCGTTAATAGATTCGTGCCGAAACTGTTCCACTTGAGGCAGAACTGTTGCTGATCAGAGTCCATGATGCCACCCTTAGGTTCAACTCCGTGACCCTCGTTACCCCTCTCGCTGCCACCTTCCAGTGCGTATTTACCTTCTTGATCGCGCTCGTGCCCAACTGTTCGTCCAGCTACGCAAAAAGCAGTCACGATTATCGACCGATCTCTCTCAGTCCGCGACGACGGGAGTTCACGTCGTCCGTGGGGACGTCGTCGAAGGGCGGTCATCGGTCGTCGGCGGAGTCTTCCCGCGCGAACGAAAACGGGAGACCGCGTTCGATTAGAAGTTTACGAAATCGCCGGCGAGTTTCGGAAGGCGGTAAACACGCCGAAGGTGGGGGACGCGTTTCGCGCGTCGCTGCGTTATGTCACGCGCGACACGCGCAAAATGTCATAACGCTTCGCGTCGAACAGAGGCGAGCTTTTTTTTCTTCTCTCGCGCACAATTTTCTCTCTCGACTACTATTCTCGCCGCTAGATAATCCCGCGACGCCGTTTACGCTCGCCGGTAGTACTACACACGATGCGCTCCGTCAATGAACGACCCACTGAAGAATATCAGATCGCGCTTCCACGAGGCGGATTCCGAACTCGAACGCTGACTCTCGCGATACGTTTATCGTGACAGAAAAACTATCGGACGAGGAGTCGGAGTTTCGCGCGTCCAAGAGAGAGACGGGCTACTTCCCGTCCGAAATCGCGTACGGAAGATATCCAGTCCATCGCGTCAGCGGAGACGGCGATCGGCCGAGCGAGCGTCATGTCCGAAATTCCACCGCATTTCCGCAACGTGGCCGCGATAAAAGCGGGCCGAGAACGGTAGAGAGAGAGAGAAAGAGAGAGAGAAACGTACCGGTGCAGGGGCGTGTCAACGATTGCGGGAGCACGTAACCGCTGCTCATTCACGGACCTTACAAACAGCAACGAATCACGGCCACTAGCGAGGCCACCCCGAGATGCATCCGCTATCTGCGTGTGGCGCGCCGTGCATCAGGTGAACTCCGCCGCTACCTGAGAGCTACAATGAGCGAGCTCGGCACCGCGCGCACGTGTCCTCGCGGCGCATAATCCGCGTGTGTGCCGTCCACTGTGTTGTATCACCGACTGACTTGGTATCAACCGGGATCTCCGAACGTGCGGCGCGCGGGCGCGGACGTGAGAGAGTACTTTTTTTTGAGAACTCGGTCGTGCGCGCGCCTCGCCTGTGTGCGCGTACTCGTGCATGCGTGCGGTGCGTGCGCGTGTGAGAGAGTGTGCCGTGTGCGTGGGTCCGAAAACGCGCATCGGTCGTGCGAGCACTGGGTCGACTAACTGACTGACTGACTGACTGTCTGTATGCGTCCGCCGGCGAAAATCGAATCACCGGCTTGCATCGCGCATCGGCACATGAACGAATCGCGCGTGACTGTCGCCGCTCGATGCCGGGGCCCGTCCGTGCGGGCGCGGGAGGGTCCGCCGCCGCGCGGGAGCCGAAAAATCGCGGGCGCGAGCGAGGGGGGAGCGAGGGGGGTGGCCGAGAGGTGCCGGGAGGACGGACCGCCCGAGAGAGGTTGGCAGGGAGGGGCGACGAACATGAGGAACCGCCGCGGAAAGAGCGTGAATATGGGTCATCGGTGGCGATGCAAATGCGGTTAGACGAAACCGGCGGTGTGTGGGGGGCTTCTCTTTCTCTCTCCCTCTTTCTTCCTCAGTGTGTTTTCGGCACCCGCCGGTGGTAACGCGGAACCCCCGGAGGAAAGGGAACCGGGTGGGCGGCAGGGGTAGGGATCGCCGGCGGAACGATTGCTTAAGGTTACAAGTTTCGCCTCGCGGTCCTCTGTGTGTTCTCTCTCTCTCTCTCCCGTTCTTTTTCTTCTCTTTTTCTCCGAACTGGAGAACCTTCGCTCTCTTCTACTTACGCGCCACTCTAACGCGCTCTCTCTCTCTCCCTCCGTCTCCTTCGTCTCATTTTCGAATGTATCCTCCCCCCTAACGCTTCTAAGGTATCACGCGTCCCCACCGCGCGTTCTTCGTCCAACATGTGCCAGGGCCGCATCGCGAACGTGAAGCGCCATTCGCGGGTAGAAAGAGAAAGAAAGAGAAAATGTCGGAGCGAGCGAGCGGGCAACCTTGAAACGGCACGGTAAGCGCGCCGCGGATACCGGACGCGCATTCTTAGTCCGTCGAAATTCAACGTGTCCACCGTGGCGTGAAATTACCCGGCATTCCCGGCGAGGGTGGCCCGGTCACACTGATATATCAATATCATCGAGCGTTCGGCCGCGTCACGGGCTGATAATGAAAAATCGGCGGTAACCGGCGACGATCGATGCCCATCGCTAGGAACCTCCGAAGGCGGGCGAGAAGCGAAGGCGGAGGGGAATTTAGGCGTTGGAGGCGCCTCGCGAGTTGCGTGGCTCCGGAACCGCGAAAGGAGGGCGAGAGGTGACGCAAGGGGAGGAAGGAGGAGACGGTGGGAGACGTACGCATCGACGGGGTGGGGGTCGCGGTATCGCGTGGAGGCAAAACGCACGCGGTACAGTGGAAGGGGGATCCTAGAGGGAGGCTCAAGGTCGCCGCGGGGCCGCACACGCGCCTCACCACGCACACACGCACGGTATACACACAGTGTTGCACACAGGCGTGTGCAGAGTAGCGAGGAGGTTCGAGCGCACGCGCGCACTGCAACATAGCCTGTAGGTGTGTGCGTCTCGCGTGCGGTAATATGCGTGTACGCGGTCTCGCGCGCCCATGTCGGCGCTCTTATGGCGGCGCATTATGTCATCGCGCTCTCGCGTTCGTTGGAAAAATAGCGGCTCCTCGCTCGGAATATGCGGAAGGGCTGCTCGTATCGCGCTTCAGCGCCGCTTCGATTCGAAATCGCGCGAGAAACACCTCGCCGCGTATCTCTCGAGGTTCACGCGGAGAGACCGCTCGGGAAACATTTTTGCGAGAGCAATTTTTCAAGATCATTCTTTCACGTCGCGCCCGCTCCGCGAGCTTTCGCGTTCCTGAGTAAGTGGATATTGCAACGACGGCCGCGCTCGTAACAGTCGAAGCCACTGAGTGAGAGAGACCGCTTTGCGATTTCGCGGAAGAGGAGAAATTGGGCGACTCAGCGAAATGAAAAAAAAAGAGAGAGAGGAGAGCGCCGGTCTCAGAGAAGCCGTCGTTTACCATACTCGCGGGGGTGGAGGCGGCTGAATACGGAGGCCGACGCTATTGCCTGGCGAGAGGACAAGCAACCGCGAGTAGATGGAAAAGGATGGCCGTCGAGATGTCGAGTTAACGCAAACGAGGGAGCCTCCTCTATATGAAACGCGCGCGTATCGCGCCGCTCGACTCGGAAAAACAGGAACGGCGCCTGCTTTTTCGCGACGCTATTTTTCGTGGGGCCGCCTTCTTAGCGATAAACGCCTTTGTGCGCGATACCCGGGGAGAACCGTCGTCAGTTCTCCTTTTTCTCCCAGGAAGGAAACCGCATTAATGCGCGCCACGATGGGTAAACGAGCTTATTCCCGCCGATTCGATCAAGCAGCGCCCGGCCCTTGATGCGCTCAATGACTACAAGAACGCACCAGCGCTTTCATAAGAAGCACCGACCGCTTGTGATTGTGGACAAATTAAAGTCGCGTACAGTCATGCCGGGGGGTACGACTGCCGGAGGCAGTCGTATAAAGATTATACACGACAGAGTTCCTGGCTCTGATAAATTTAATTCCGATCTCCCTTTCTCTCTTCTCTCTTTTTCTCGTTTATCGAAACCTCTCTCCTACTATATGGCGCGCTCACGCACGCATACACACACGTAACGCACTTGAAAGGCAGAATATGTAAATGCCACTATACACGGGACACGCGCATTTTCATTAAAGCCGGCCGATCTACCTAATTAACGAAAATGTCGACGGTGAACGTAGGTCACACTGGGAAGTCGGAATAACAGGAAGGCGTGAACGCGTGTGCGGCCGAAAATCGGCGCGATAACGAAGGAGGCTGGTAAAATCCGCGAAAAATACACGCCAGAGGGTGCGTTAAGGGTGCGTCCGGAATATAGTAGTCGATACTGCAGTTGTGCGCCCACAACCGTGATCGCTGGGAGCAAGTTCCGTGGAACCTTGTCTGCTTTCGAATAAAGGACGCACGAAAGAGAGAGATAGAGAGAGAGGTATAAATAGAAAGAGTAGGAAGAGGGAAGAGGAAGAGATATCTGCGTGAATCCCGGCAATAATCGTCCGGAGGTGGAGGAGGAAGCGCACCCAAAAGGGTTGGTCTGATGAAAATGCCAGGGTGAGAGAGGCGCAAATACGTTTGACGACGATAACGGAACGTTCACGGTTCACGGCCAGGAAAGGGGAGATACGTATATCCTCTCTGTTTCAAGAGAACGCAAGATAGCTCGCGTGGATTATCAAGACCAAAAGAATACGTAATCTCACGTTCCGCTCTCTCGCATCACGCCTGAGAATTCCTCAAAAGAGGACTCTGAGAACGTCGGGAGATAGTCTCGCGTTCGTTTTCATTTTCTTTATACTCGATGATCTGCTCTTTTTAACTGAACCGGCTGCACTGTTCGAGAAGTTTAGATACATTGAGAGAAAAATAGGATTATTTTCGAGCAATATACTTTTTTTCATTTTAACCACAAAAATAGTCAAGAGAACTATTTTTTCCAGTAAGCGTTAGTATAATACCGCCGATAACAACCTTACGCGCATGTTGCTACTATTTTTTTTGTGGTTAAAAAAAATTATATTGTCGAGAATAACTATATTTTTCTCTCAGTGCAAATTTTGAAGCGTGCGAAGCGTATTTACGAGATTCTCACGTTTCAGTAAGATTCTTGAACCAGTGCGCGGTCAGTTCAGCTGAAAAGAACAGGCCAGAGTTTCGGACGAATCGCGCGTTCTTCCGCTCATTTTCTAATCTACCGACTTTTGGGGCTCGTGACAGAGAATGTAGCAGAGAGTTCGCGACGCAACGCGGCCGCGAGCGTTCGACTTCTCGTTGGCCGATCATAGATAACAGACGTATAAGCGGAGCGTAATAATACCGCATGAGCTAATCTGAGCTGATGCGCGGCGGAAGCTAATTTGGAGGTCAATGTCTCTCGAGCCAGTTTCGGATAACAGGTTGCCGGCGCGCAATGGAGCGCGCTTTAACGACGCCCGTTCGAAATTTCACGCCGCGGAGGGGAAAGCTCGTTTCGCTAGCGATGAAGACGAAACGGCACGATACTTCCTTCCTCTTGTTTTTTCTCTCCTTTTCGCGGATCATCGTCGAACCATTTCAATCAAACGCGATGATGTAAGCGGATTTTCGCGGGCGACGTATAATAATCGAACAGCGGATGCGGACGCTCCCCGGGGACGATCTGCAGTTTACCGTCTTCTTCTTCTTCCCCTTTCCCCCCGAACCTCGAACATGTTCTGTTAACAATAAAAGTTCGTATCTCTCGCTCGACACTTGGTATGGTCAGTCACGTAAAGATTGCGACACACGCGCTCTTTTTTTTTTTTTCACAAATCTACGCATCCCGTGTCCAATAGGAGAATCAGTTTTCTCAGCAATTCCCGGGAGATGCAAAGAATTCCCTATTGTATACGAGATGCTTTGCAAAATTTGTCGAGAGAACCGCGATCTATTCGTCGACTGGTCACCGATCTGTCGAGCGAGCGATCGAATTTCGACGATCGCACGGACGAGAGCGTTTCGCGGCCGAGACGCGCCGGAAAGGAGTCGATGAAAGAAAGGCACCTCACCGTACACAAGTCCTCATGAAATCCTCTCAGTGCGGCACACTCGGAGATGGTATCGTCGCGACGCTCATACTCGCGCGTCGTACTTCAAGGAAGGGAATCGCGCACCACCGGCGCGCCGTGATATTCATTCACAGATCACGGCGCGAGTGAGCGAGAACGCACCTGCGATCGCACGTGGGGATTCAACGCGGAGCCCGGGTCGCGGCGTCTACGGCGTTGTCGAGCATCTCTCGTTGTTCGGCCGATGTCGTTCGCGAGATCCAAGCACGGAGGAGCACGACGAGCCGCGCGAGTGATGCGTACGAGAGAACGCCCAGCGCGAAGCTCGATCTGAATTGGACTGTTCTACGAGCTAGGCCCGGCTTCTCCGACTTCCCCTCTCTCTCTCTCCATCATGGTTTCGCGGGCTAGCTCGTTCCTCCTCCATACCGCGGATGGCCCTAACCGATGCTTTCGGGCCGACTTAACTGCGTGCCCCTACTTGAGCGAACTTCGTCGAACGAACGGCTAAGCGTCGTTCTCCGGGGCTTCTCGATGCACGTAGACCCCGACTCGGAGGTGGAAATGCGCTTCCGGTATGCCTTCATTCATCGGACTCGCTCCCTCCGCGGGATCCTCCTCGTCGGCCGGCGTCGATCGTCGCGTTCCTTCTCGTCCGTGCGCGACATAGCGCGCGAGACTGTCGTGATGTATTTTCTCCTCCGTGATTAATCGTCGCGCGGGAAACGAACGGTCGGCGATCGAAGGCTCGGGAGGGGACGAACGTGCGTCCTACTCATCCGAGAGAGTTTACCGTTCGCGAGGATTCCCTCCTGGTAGACGCGACTTCCTGATTCCGCGGTAACTCGGACGACTCGGCGCGAGCGGCTCACTCTCTGTAGGAAAATTTCGACGGAACGACGGAGAAACGGCGTGATACGCGGAAGCTGCGTCGGCTTTTTCAACGGGGCCGCGCGGTGGAATAGTTCTTTTTCTTTCCTGGTCGCTCTGTAAAGCGAACGCGACGCTATAAATTTCCCGAATGGAGGTCGTTAGCGGGCGGTTCCGCCCCGGAGCGGGAGAATCCAGCGGCGTGCGTTTTTTCTCCTCTGTCGGAGAGCCGCTTAGAAGCCGCGGGCGACAACGGGGAGGGAAATTAAGTGGAAGAAGCGGAATGTACGACCCCGTTTTACGACGCCACCGACCGGGAATAAGCGCGACTTCCGTCAGGTACCGCTAAGCGCACGATGCACGTACTGCGACCGTGGCTCGGCAGCACGTGCACGCACTGCAGAGGACGAGACAAAGGAAGCGTGAAATCACGGTGTATGCACGTAATAATGGCGGATGAGACGTAACAAGCGAGCGAACGGGCCAAGTCGAAGGCCTGGTGTCGCCGTAATTTCGTCAGAGTTGTTACTGCATTATGCAGAGCATTAACGGTGCGAGGAGTTTCACAGGTTGTTGAAGGAGGACACACACATACATACACACACACACCCATACGCACGCACACACGAACAGGTACATGCACACATTCACACTCTCCTCCCACACGCATATGCACGCGCGCACGCACTCACATATACCGTCGACACGATTCTAGTCGAGTAGTAAGTTTCAATAGGATGCATAAATGATGAGAAACGCATAGTTTACCGCACGTGAAACGAATACGGTTGTTCATTAAAGAGAACTGTACGAGCACAGATTAATATCTGTCGCATACAGTGTCATGTATAGTGATAATACATGTCAAAGTTTATACATACGCTACTAATGACTACATATATGCCGTATATATATATTCTCTCTCTCTCTCTCTCTCTTTCTCTCTGAGACAAATTTACGGCTATGCTATCAATTAAATGTAGTTGAAACTGCACAGTACGATATAGACAATTACGTCGTTCAACTAGAATGGAATCCTAGCCTCCCTCCACAGTCATTACAACAACGAGCCAAGGGAAGAATCCGAACGGGAGATTCGACGACTTCCTCAATCACTGTCGCGCGAAACTAAAGCGGGGCAAATTTTTCGATCGTTCCACTGTCAGCCATACGAGACGCTACATCCGAGATATCCACACTGTTTCACACCGTGGCTTCCGCGCGCGAGCCTTACGCGTCCCACCTCGCGGTCGAGCTTCAAGTTCAAAGCCACCCCCGCGCGCATCTCTCGCTCTGCACGCGCCAACTCCCCCGGGGATCGCGGTCAAAACAAACGAATATCGGAATATGAGCCGGAGGATCAGGTAGCGGCGTCGAAGCCGGCGCGACAGGTGGACGGAGAGGCACAACAACGAGCGACGACGACGACGACGGCGAGGAGGACGATGACAACAACGACAACAACGACAACTCGGTGTGTCGGTCGTACCTGGCGGATGAAGCCACCATGGATTGACCAGGGATGGTCGATGGTTGCTGGGGCCCTCGCCAACAGGGGCGTACATCCTCCTCCGACTACGTCACGCCCGTCACTGCCGTCCCGGTGCGGCTGCACCCCCGACTGCTTTCGCAGCCCGCGACCGGCCGCCACCCCTCTCGCGGGATTCCAGTCTCTCTCTTCCCCTTCCTCGACGCGTACGCAAGAGGGTTGCAAGGTTACCGGCGGAACACCCCGCTCGCCCCGTACGCTCGTTCGCTCGCTCGCTCGCTCGCGCTATATCGTCGCCCTTCCTGCCGTCCTCCGAAGCCGACCTCCCTCGCGGCCAACCCCTCCGTCAACGACGACGACGCTCTCTCCCACCGCCGGGAGTCGACACGGAAAACCACCGCCGCCGCCCCCGCGCTTGCTCCCGGCGCCTTTCCTACGCAGCCACGGCCATCACTTTCGCTGGAAAGTCCTCGGGGGCTACGTTGGGGTGCCAGGGCTGACGCTGCAAGGGGCGGTGTGCGAGCCACGCTGAACCGCTCGTCCTTCTCTTTTTCCTTTTCTTCTTCTTTTCGCTATTGCTACTTTTTTTTTCCTAGTACCTCCTCCCGCTTGCGGTGCTTTCGCGGGCGGAGAACGGCTCCACCGCGCGCCAATCGATAAGATAATTTGACTGCCGGCTATCGGATAACGAAAGAGCGGAAGCGCCGGACGGTCGGCGCCGAGCGGCAGGAATCGACAAAATAAGCTCGTTGCTACGTAGCGCGTAGGCACGATGAAAGAAGAAATGTCAAGGAGCGTCGCATGCGACGACGGAAGGCTGAATTCGTGCCCCTCCCCCCGCTGATCGCGGCCGATCGTCGTCCTCGGCGCGGCGGTAAACAGAGCTGCGATCGGACGATTGAAACGGGCGGGGTAAGAGGAGGAAATCGGCGAGCGCCGATTTCTAATTTCCGATTCGATGAGGACACGATCGTGCGTCTCTTTTCGTCTCCGTTCGCGCGTTATTGCGCTTCCACTCGCGAGTGAAAGTGCACTGGAAAGCGAATTTCGTTGAATCTTACCCGATGTGAGTTTGGACAACCAAATGCGTTTCGCTTGAAGGGAAGCCACATTTTTACATGGAGAAAATATTGTAGAAAAATTTGTCAATACCAAAATTTTGTAACGCCGGACCACGTCGCAATTATGACTGAAATTATCATGTGTGTTGTCGTCCTTAGTGATGTGTACAATGAAATGCATCACTGAAGATTATAACGCGCATTATGATTTCAGTTATAATTCCGATACGGCCTGACATTACAAAATTTTGTGCGGTAATTTTTACCACAATATTCTCTTCGCGTAGTTCCCACGAACCAAATTTAATTCTTATAACCAGAAATTCGATTTCCTTCGCCACCAAAACACGTTCGATCGGGTAGATCCAGCTAAACTCATTTTTTCAGCGCGAGCAAACGCAGGTTCCGTCGTAAGGAAATCAAAATCGGATTCAGAGATACCGTTTTGTTAACCTCCGGGCTCCGTGCAGCGTAATATGATAATTCGGGATAATCAACCTGCAATTTGGTTACAATCATACACTCATACAGTCATGCGGTCATGAATTTTCATACACGCAGTCGCTTTGGTTGTGTTAAATATTTATACCGCGCGGCGGTGGTTACGGTCGACCTTCCTTAACGACGAAGGATCGTGCACCTGCATTCCGGCAGCGATCGCGAGCGAGGGAGAGAGATTGAACTTTATGAAATCTTTCTAACGTGCTCAAGAGGAAGTCTATCAGCGGCCCGCGGCTTAATCGTTCAGATTGGAGGCCGGTGTGCGCGGAGGCACTTGTCCCCTGCATAAAATTTGTTAGTCAGATTAGGCAGGTGACTCTGAATGCGTCCTCTCTCTCTCTCTCTCTCGAGCATAGAGATGCCGTGAATTTCGGGATCGTTATGACTCGCTGTGCTTACATTGTGCAGCGCGTCGGCCTTCGCCGATGATGTAATGGAAAGAGCACGTGATATCTCGCCGCGACCGATGAAAGTATAATTCACGCTTGCGTGAATCGATCAGTTGAGAGACTCGAGAGGGACCGTGGATTTCGGCCGTGCGCCGCGCGTCGAAAACTGCAACGCCGAGGACGACGGGAGTAGAAACGTAATTTACGAGCAACACGGCCGCGTCAAGTCGCTCGAGTCGATTCCCGTGTGTAGTAAACGCGATGTAAAAAGGTAAAATACGAGCGACACTTGCATTCGACGAGCGACGATAAGTAAGCCGGATAGAAACGAAAACTATTATCGACGCAGCTGACACCCGAAACACTCGCCCCGTAATCGTGGAAATCTCGATCACCGCGATATAATTCCCGCCGAAATAGAGACTCCGCAGTTCCTGCGATGGCCCCATAAATAGTCGACACGTTCCTGGCAGCAACCCCCGGGATGGAAGGGAGAACAACCTTGCAAGCCCTCAAACCCCGCCGTGCGTGCGTAGCTTCAACGGCGATGGTGGGGTCTGAATTTTTGGAGGTTGGCAGAATAGCCGAGAGCACGAAGGGGGTTGAAGGGAGCGATAAAGGGAGCGAGAGAGGAATAGTGGGAGACAGAGAGAGTACCAGCGCGAGAGGGGGAACGTGAAATGGCGGCAGGAAGCTAGAGGAGGAGGAGGAGGAGGAGAACGAAGAGAGGAGAAGCAGGAGAAAGAAGAGGAGGAGGAGCGGGCGATCGAGGAGGGAGCCAAGCAACCTGCACCCGGCAACAGCCCCCGACCTCGGAAGAACTAATCATTAACCTCCTTTCACCCTCCCTCGAATGCCGCTCTAACTCGACCACCTTCGCTTCACTTTCACCTGCGTCTCTCTCTCGTTCTCCACCCTCGCCCGCTTCTCCGGTCCTCCGCCCCGTTCACTCTCACTCACCCTTCCTCCTCCCTCCTCCTACCTTTCCCTTTCTTCCCGATCCTCCTTTCCCTCTCCTCATCCCGAGAACGCCACCGTTTTCACTCCTTTCTCCCCCACCCCATTCACTCATCCATCCACCACCCACGCGCTGCGCCGCTGCGGGTGTTTACGATTACGATTACTCGCTCTCACTTTCGCTGCTTTCCCTTCGCGGTCTCGCCTTCGATTTCGTCCGTCGTCCTATCGACCTCCAAACCTCGTCGCTACTTTTCGGTCTATCCACCCTTACTCGGGGCGACGCGGCGTACGCGATGCTCGTACACCGCGGCTCTTAAAGTCGAGGGTCTCCTCTCGACGGATGCACACACCGCGGAAAGGAGGAAGGGAACGGCCGTTATATTCGCGGAGCTATTATTTCTTCGAGGGGTGTCGCTCGTCGTTGCGTAATATCGAGAGATACCGAGATGGCCACCCTTTCCCTCGTCAGAGGGGTTCGATTTTAGTCGTCAGAACCGGAGACGAGGCGACGAGTATGATCTACCGGCGGAGAAATTTCAGAAGAACAGTCCGTTTTGTCCCTGATGAATAATTCAGCCCCCGCGACGATCAGACTTCACCTCGGTATGAAAAATGCAGAACTAACGTGACCAATATTTTAATGTATAATAAATGAACGTCACGCGCGAGCACGGCCGGAGGAGGTCGCTGTTCCCGCTATGAACTCGCGAAGTGAACTCGCGCGACGTCGGTTTCCGATAATTCGGCGCTTCTTAATTATATTTACATCGTGACAGAAAGCGAGAGGAAAGGTGTGCGAACGCCTCGTCGGCGATAATCCACGATTTCAATAATTCAGTAGCCGGCCGAAAAGGGCGGCTGACGTTCACGCAGGTATCTTTACGGGCAATCGATGTCGCGGGAAGTTCGACGTCGAAGGTACGAGCGACGCACATACGAAATTACTCCATTTTCTAGGACTACGCGGTACAATTGGCCTTTATCCGCCACCATATCTTGATTTATGCGCCAAGTTGCGAGACGATAGGATCGCGCGCGACCGGCGAAGGCAAGGGTGGCAAACATGGCGTAGAGAGAACGCAACGCCCGGTAGACAAAACGACGAACGAGTTGGAGAGCAGGGGGAGAAAATGATCGGGACGAGTGAGCCTCGAAACGAAAAAAAGAGGGAGAGAGAGAGAAAGAGACGTAGCGCGAATACGTGGAAGTGACAAATTAATTCGAGTGGGTAGATCCAGCCGTCGATGAGCCCCCGACCTTTCGCGGCCAACGCACGTATCGATTCATTGACACAAAACAAGGAAGGCACCGTCGTCCTCCCTCATATTGACCTCCACGAATTAGGAAGGACCTCGCCTGGATCTCGGCCGGGAATCATTCCGGAGGATCGTCACTTCCGGCCGATTTCATTTCCGCGTCAAACGAGTTAAGTCGCGAGCAATTACGCGCGGTCTCTCACGACGAGAGTGCATCGTGCTCGTAACCCGGATCTCCCCCGGCCACATCGATCGACTTTGCGTGCGCTCCTGGGCACTCCCACGTTCTCTTACGTCGTTCGAACGTAGATCAGCCCCGTGAGACGCTCCCCGAAAGTGATTCGCATGCCAGGATTCTGGCTCGCGAAGTACACGGCGCCCGCGTGCGAAGGTCGGAGTCAGTAGCAGAAGGGTGCGCGCGGTGGCAGCCGAAAACGAAGGGAGGGGGTTCGCGAGGGGGGAGGCGAGGAGGAGAGGCAAGATGCAACGCACATCTATTGATTCTCCTCCAGCGTGAAGGCCCGCGTGGTGCGGCGGGCTCCCGCTGTCTTTCTCTCTCTCTTTCTTTCGTTGAACGGCACACGCAATTTCGCGTGCGCGTACACGCGCGGGCGCGACGGAGAGAACCGAGTGCGCTCTCGGTGGATGCAGGGCACAAAGCAGCATGAGAGAGAGTCTCGTCCTGCGCCGTCGGAGGCAACGGCGAGGAGGAGGAGGAGAAGAGAGAGAAAAAGGGAACTGGATCCTGCTCCGGAGGAGAGACAGCTCCCTTCCGCGCGCGCGCGTACGCCGCACGCACACTCTCTTCCTCTCTTTCTTTCTCTCTCTCTCTCCTCTCCACTCTTCTCCCGCCGCGTTTTCTCGTTCGCTGACGCATAAGAATTAGAATGCCGGGCTATTTGCATTGCAACTCGCGTCCGCTCCACTCCCGAGCACCTTTGCACTTGCAACTTTCTTGGAGATCTCTCTCCCCGGCTCCAGGGTAACGATCGTCTTTGCGAACAACGGGTACAGTCACGGCCAGAAGAAGAAGAAAAAGGTTGCAAGGGGCGAGAGCCGAGGGCGACCGAAAAGGATCTCCTCGGTCGTCGTATCGGATGATCGATCGACGGCGAAATATTAGGACGCGCGAATGCAGAGATAGTAGAAAGCGACGGCAGCGCGCGTCGTATTTCCTCACTCCCTCGCGTGTCTCCTATATCCATATATATATATATATATACTTCACTAATGTATACTTGATATAATGATAATATATATTTAATATAATTTTCCACATTTTCACACAGCCCTCTTCTTCCCTTTATCTATCGATCCATCTGTCTCCTTCGCTCTCCTTCTCTCTCCGTATTTAATCTCATCGAATTTAAAGTTCATTATGCTAATATTTTTTTTTTTCTATCGAGCTGTCATTCCCAGAAGAAAACACATAAGGCGACATCGATACGCGATACACAACGGATAAAATTATATCTGGTAATATCGAAGACGATCTTTTCTCGTATCGGCGCGTAGAAATATACCAATTACCGACACGTTGACTAATCGAGGTCGAGATGACCTGTTTATCCGCACGAATCTCACGTATGCATTCGCGCGATCGTTGTCGTACGTCATGCAAACAACGTGGTACTTCGCGTTGAAAACCTTTGTTTACATAATTGGCAGGCGAAAGGTCAGTGGCTGTGAGAGAGATCACGGGAATAGGATACCTGTGTTGTTACCAGAACCGTTAGAACCGAGAGATGCAAAGCCTTAATTCGAACGTACGCGAAATTATCGTGCCAGTGACCACGCGAACATGCAGACAAACACACGTCGGCGAGCTCTCGCCGATGCTCTCTGTTACCAAACGAGGGACAAGGTGCTAAGTACAGATACAATCCGGTGAAGCTCGTTGAACGATCATGTCCGACCCAGGACATTTACTATTATTCGAAATACATGATGTACAATCGTGCGTGAGTCGCGAACCGTTCCCACTTTGAATTTCAGCGTCTCGTACCGACGAACCTTCCTTCTCGCCAATGGAATTCAAAAAAAATGAATCTTCGACGGAAATTGTACATAGAAAAAATTTCGTTTAAATACGCGCAGAGAGAAAGATTAAGGTTTTAAAACAATTGCACCACCGGATGTGTGTGTTCGCGGTACATTCGATCGGATGTTTGACATCAGTGTCCTTTTTCGACTGGAATTCATCGCCCCTTCTTATCACATTATCGTTCTCAAGTGTCGATTATTTTCCGACGGTTGCGCAGAATTTTATCATTTTCGTCGAATATATACAGATATATACATAAATATACATCTACGATGCAACATTCAAAGATAATAAACGCAAATTCTCTCTCTCTCTCTCTCTCTCAGCGTATAACGTAGATGAAATAATAATGCAGTGAATTTCGCGGCGAAATTTTACGAATAAGAATATATCACGCGGGCAAACGCAGACGAGCGCCTTCTCGGCTGCCAATTGTCGTTCGCGTTCTCGCGATTAATGTTATTGTTATCGACGCAACGCTCGTGTGTACCGGCTTTCGAAACTCTCGCGGAATGCCACGAAGGAGAATGCGATATCAACACCGGCGGAGCACCCGAGAGGAACCGGGTTCTTCGGCTGGCAAAAAACGACTTCTCGCTTACTGGGACGAGAGCTGAAAAGTTTATACCAACGCCGTGGAAACTCCGCAAAAACTGGAGCAACGGCTCGCCGCGCGCGCGGATCGCGCCGCGTCAAATTGAATTCGGAATGAAGCCCCCCCCGTGTGTGCGCGTCTTTCTCCTCGCTTGAAAACTTATTGCCGTCGGACTCGGCGAGAAAAATATTCGGCAACGTCCGGTGACGTTCTTGTTCGGGAGGAATATATGCGATCGCGTTTCACACTGCGTTTCAATGACGGATTAATTACCCTTCGGGATATATCACTGGCTGATGGAACGTCTACGAGAAAAATTCAATACGTTGATCAACAGTTAAACATGGCGACGCCTTCTTTTGCGAGCTAATAACTCTTTCAGATTATCATTATGTACCTGTCAACGTTCAGAAACAAATGATCGGTCCCCGCGACCGCGGTACACCAGAGCCGAATCGCGCAGGTGAAATGGAACGATGTGGGAAGTGAAACCCCCGAAGAGGCGAATCGCAGGTACATCTCGACTTTCACTCGTTGCTTTTGTTGAAAAATTATTCCATCGCGAGTGAAACGCCCGGCACGTCACCGCGAGACAACTCACTCAAGGTCGACCTTGCTCTGCATTGCCTGAACGCCTTCGATTATTCCGTCTCGCTCGCGACGATATAATTGTTAGACAAACCACGCGATTCGAACGAGGTGAAAATTATCTAATTCAAGATCAAAGTGTGATTCTCTAATTTGTATCCGTATTTTTATTCCGACCCATCGCCTCGAGCAGATCGTCTCTCCGGAGATCCGAGGCGCGAATTTGCGGGCGAGATCGCTACTCGCATCTCGCCCACGAATGCGCTTCTTCTATCGAGAAGCTGCGATTCGAGCGATCGCCCGCACGATACCGGCACGAAAAAAACCAATTCGTTCTCGACGATCTTTTCCGTTCTTCTCGTCGCCAGCGAGAGCAATTATTCTTCCGGCGGTCGCGAAAACACACACAGAAAGAGAGAGAGAGAGAGAGAGAAAGAAAGAAAGAGACATAGGTGACGCGGAGAGCAGCGATCCTTCGTCCGTGCAAAATTTCGTCGACGAAATAAACGCATGATGATAACGCACTCTGGGGTACTCACCGATAACCGGACACACGCGTGGCTCCTGCGCGTGCTCCGCGCTCTACCTCCTCACACGGCGACGATCCTCGATCCTTTTCAACCCTTCCGACGGAGCGGCGCGGCTCGCTGACGGCGCGCGACCGGCCGGTACATCGTCGGCGCAATGCGTCGCCGGCGGCAGTTCCAAAGTGTCAGTTCCGGGAGGAGAGAGACGGTGACGGAGAAGAGAGAAAGAGGGAGGGAGGGAAAGAGAGAGAGTGTGTCAGCTGGTCGGCGAGGGGGTTAAGGTGCGCGCGCGCGTGTATACATGTACGTAATATACTACGCGTTTGTGCTGCGAGCGCACGCGTCTTTCCTTCTCTCTCTCTCTCTCTCTCTCTCTCTTTCTCTCCCCCCCCCTTTTCCCTTTCTTTCTTTCCGATACGCGAGTAACCCGAGTATGCGAATTGCGCGTGGATAACGAGAGAAGGAGACAGAATCTCGACAAGAGTCGCGCGCCGGCCGGCCGGTCGACGTAAACAAACACCAGCGCGCGTTAGTCAGGTAGTGTCGCGCGCCCCGCGGTCTCTCTTTCTCCTCTCTCTCTTTCTCTCTCGAGTCCTTACGCTGCCAGCAGCGAGGGCGACTGAGGGAAAACCGATCGCAGCGATCGTCGAAGCGGCACGATGACGATTGTCGGTCTCGCGACACCCGGCCCTCGCGCCGCACCGCGCGACACGAACGTTTCGGCCCCGCGATACGCTGGCGCCCCCTCGCGGGCGCATCGACATCCCCGCAACCCTTGCTCCCGGCGAAGCCCGCGCGACGTGTAACCGCACGAGGGGGTGCGATTCGCGCGGGACTTCTTCCGGGTGGCGCGGTGGCTGCGATCGAGTGATCTGGTCTGTTCTCTATAACTGCACCGCTGCAACCAGTGCAATAAATTGAAGCGAGATAAGCGTACGTTTTCTCGCTTCAGTTTATTGCACCAGTTCAGCAGTGCGGCTATGAAGAACAGACCAATTGTGACTCGAAGTACGGCTTGTATGCTGTACCATTTCCTAGATTGAAAGTCTAGGGAGAAACTTTCTATGTAGAATATGTCCATATACAAAAAATACTATATTTGAAGTGGCATACAGTTGATTGATCTAAAAGAATAATCCAATATCAGTTCAGAAAACTTCCAGTTACAAAATAAACGTTCTGCTGAACACAGCCATTATATCGTTGTGTTCACAATAGTTGAAAAACTGTTTCGCATCGCAAAGATGCTCCAAATTGCAAGTTTTGCACGTCATATTCCCTAGACGAAGACGCTACTTTTATATGTCATGTGAAAAACTAAAGATCGTATAATAGTAAAAAGTTTCTGATAAGAAATTTCTCATATATACAATTATACATAGAATGTGTCCATATATAAATATATATATATATTTTTTTCTAATATATTTTATATATATATTATATATATATATATTTTTTTTTTTAATATATGGACACATCCTATGTATAATTGTATATATAAGAAATTTCTTACCGGAAACTTTTTACTATTATACGATCTTTAGTTTTTCACATGTACACATAAAAGTAGCGTCTTCGTCTAGGGAATACGGCGTGCAAAACTTGCAATATGGAGCATTTTTGCGATGCGAAGCAGTTTTTCAACTATTGTGAACATAACGATATAATGGCCGTGTTCAGCAGAATGTTTATTTTGTAACTGGAAATTTTCTGAACTGATATTGGATTATTCTTTTAGATCCGGAGGAATAATCCAATCTCTGTACAGAAAACTTCCAACGGTCGTAAAATAAATGTTCTACTAAACGCGATTAATCATATCTGATGTATGGCCTGCATCGATGAACGCATGTAGACGAAAACATTCACCTGGATGTTTCGCGTCGTACGATCTTTCGAGCTACATTCTATCTCTCCTCAGAAATCACATCAGACAACCACGGTCAAAAACCAATATCAAAAATGATACTCTTAACTTGGAGAATCACGTTCACAAGATCGTCAGCTGTCTAAAAAGCTGTTTGTTCCCCATGTTTGGTTTTTCGTATACGAATCATAACGCGCGAGTGAGATATAAGACGGTGCTCCGTAAATGTTTCTTACTTAACGGTAGTATATTTATTTTAAATTCGATACAGCAGCTCTCGTGCGTTATATCGGCCATTTAAGGTCCAATCGACGTCCGAACGTCTCTCTCTCGAGATAGATATATAATACAAAATACGCTCCCTTCCGTATCCTCCTCGTCGGTAACAGCAGGTCTTGCGCTGTGCGCACAGCGGAGCGTCTTGTCATAAATAACATTTATTATTTGACTACAGATATCGGACAGTCTTTAACCGACGACGAGTATATTGCCTGCCGTGATTTCGTAGGGTGGTACTTCGAGGTTCAGCGGCGCGGGTCCTTTCCTGATCCTGCCGCTGGCGTCGTAGTGGGAACCGTGACATGGGCAGTAATAACCGCCGAAGTCTCCTGAGTTCGCGATAGGTACGCATCCCAGATGCGTGCACACACCCAGTACGACCAGCCATTTGGGATCCTTCACGCGCACGCTGTCTTCTTCCGGGTCACGGAGACTCGCAACGTCCACCTTGGCTTCGGTTTCGATCTCTGTTGCTCCTCTGCGAGTTATTGGGAGAAACGCGCCCCAATTACTGTCTCCGAACATATTCCTTCCTCGTCGTAACGAATTATTAAAACTCCTGGATACTCATTATGGCTGTCCTTCTTTGACAACGTCAGAAGCGAGGAAAATCATGCCAGTATATGCGACGGTATATACAGAAATAAAAGAATATATCACAAAATAACACTCGTGATCGCATACTCGTAAAAATGTCCGGACGCTTTTTTTTTTTAACAAAATTGTTTATTAATTGTTATAAATAGCCATAAATTTAGCGTAACGGAAATCATGAGAAAAGTAGGCTGAAAACGTAAGTTACATGTAACAGCCATAGCGAGTATCCAAAAGCTTCAAGGCAAATTGAAGTCGCGACAGCGCGAGTATGAGATAATCTAAATAGATAGAATCGTAAGAAATATTGTGACTAGGTGGAAAAGGGTAGCCATGATCACCTGTGTCGCACGAATATAGGCTTTCCGCGCCACTTGAAGACAGCGCTCTTCCCTTCAGGAATCGAGTCAAGCTTGACTTCAATCTTTGACGAGGCAAGTACATCAGCTGTCGCGCTCATCACACCGACGATGTCTAATATTAGCACCTTTGCGGCGTACGCAGTTGCCACGCAACCGCCTGAATATGCGCAATTAAGAAAAAAAAACCAATTAGATTATTATTTCATGTTGCAGTGTGCAACCTTTGACTCTGTCGTATACTCGCCAGCTGATATGAGATATGTGAAACTCTTCCGGGATGCTGCGGTCTCGCTTGACTTTACATTCGAATCTTTTATTACATCCTTGCGATATTCCGTTAAATCTGGAAACTGGATGTCGGTATGTGCAAATCGTCGCTGGTGTACCTGCGTGCTGACTGCAAAAACAGGGAATCCACATTATGTCATCATTCTGTTTGATGGTTCAATTCGACAGAATCCATCAGGATCTTTTGTACAGTTGTACATTGAGCTGTATAAATGTTTTGACATTTATTTATTAAAGTTCCCTACAACATTCAACAGGTTTATATACAACGTACAAAATTGAAAATTGTACAAGTAGGCCTAATTGCAATGTTGAGGCATTTACATAGCTAGGTTTGAGTTTCAGTATATCAACACGTTCACTACTGCGCTTGAATGGCAAAACACTCATCAGAGCCTATATTATATGACTATATTTTCAATAGCTGTATTCAATATAGTACATGTTTGTACTCATTATACTTATGCACACACAGAATATATTAAATAGACAAATTGAGCATTTTATATAACGTGTCACACATGTGTGACATTGATTTCTAGTGAAAGATCAGTCCGTGACATACGTGTGACACTGACAATGAATATGTTAATGCGATGTATGTTAGAGACTCGATGCTGTTATATTCATATTAACTAAATTATTATGTTCTATTTGCTTATACGCTCTACTTCTCTATTTCGGAACAATGTCACAAACATAAGCTCGTTTAATAGCGACCTGCTAGAAACGCAACTGTACGAAACGATTATATAACCGCAAAACGCGAATTAGCTGGATTTACTGACGGGGAATACAAATGTACATGAAGCTTGTCCTCGTAAAACGGACTGTTTATCAGTACAGACGCACCTGCGACTCCCGAGCTTATGCGTGTAGGTCCGGTAAGGAGATCTTGATAGAGACTCTGGCTGAGAATCCGTATGACGGTAGGCGGAACGGGAACCTTTGGTTTCTGAACTTTACCGGTCGCGGCGACTGGCAGGCTGCCGTTCGAGACGACCGTCGCCGTCACCCGCAAGAACGGCGAGATGGTCGTCGATTTCGCGATCACATTCATCTTTATGGGAACCGCTCGTGATGAACGGGACAAGAGATCGTGGTCACGGAAAGCACCTATACTACGTCACAGGGAGCCGCCAAGGGCCGCTGCGATCAGCGGGTTGCTGCTCGCGCAATCGTGTTGCACGACAGCTCGAGACGCGCCATTTTTGAAATCAGGTGATCACTTTCCTCCAAACTACGTTTATTTTTCTCGTATTTCTTATATAACAGTAAAAAATTAAGGTATCTAATGTTATATTGTATAAATATTGTATTATATTATATTATATTGCGCTTTGTCTCATGTTATATTATCATACACATATTACGTATGTATGTGAAAAAAATGTATATAATATTAAAATATGATAGTAATTATATATATTTTATTTAAGCTCTTTTACTTGAATCTTCTCCTATAAAGAACCATTCGATCTAGAAAATATTTCGACTGTCTGATTTGTCGTTGACTTATACTACTTGCTACGGGAGACTCGACGTCTGGCTTGTCTTTGATTCATACTTCTGTTCAAAATATTTTTTTCGGCGATGGCTTGTCGTTGATTTGTACTACTTAAATGAAAATTTTTTTATTTACATCGGAAAAATCTTTTCTTCGAACAAGTAGCGCAAATCAATAAATCAAACGTTTGATACTTTTTATAATAATATAATGTAAGTCACCGACAAGTCAGACAAAAATTTTTCATTTTTCAAACTGGACGGATTTTTACAGGAAGCGAGAGAGAGAGAGAGAGAGAGAGAGGATTGAAGAGGATAGAAGTTTAAAACGAAGTATAAAGATACAACATATTCCAATATTCGAATTCTTCCAGCGAGAATGAATGATAATTCTATTTCATTTTTACACAAACATGATATGCAATAAAATACAATGTAATACAATATAATACAACATAATGCGATATGATGCAATAGAATTCGACGGACACGTCACAAGGCGGTACGATCAAGATTGACAGTCTCGATAACAGTTTCTCGACATGCTCGATATCATATGTATCCGGCCGCTGTGCGCGGATATTGATATCGTCTGTATAGATCGGCGCGCGATATATAGCTCACGCGAGCCGTCGCGAGGAGAGCGCGAGCGAAGCATCGAGCTGCCGGGACGCGCGACGATCCTCCAACGAGGTGTGACTGAGAGCGACCGCGAGTTACTCGCCGATCACTTGGACACCAGCTATCAAAATGTGACGATTTGCGCGCGGCCGGGGCGGGACACTTCTCTCCACTTCTTCTATCTTTAGTCGGGCGCGCGAAGGAAGTGCACCGGAGGATTCCAAAAAGCCGAAAAAAACATGGCGGTCGCGGCGAGTTCCTTCGACGCTTGGCTCAGTGAGAGGCTCCGGGCTCTCAATACGGACGAGAGCGTCTTCGGTACGTACATCAGGGGTATCCTCGAGGGCGACGAGTCCGAGGACGAGAAGGCCGAGGCGCTCGAGAGCATACTCGCGGGCATTACGGTGAGTAGTCGGCACGCGCTCCCTCCCGAGCTGCGTTGAGGTTAGAATGCGCGCGGCCGCCGCGGCGCCGGTCGAAAATAGACGTGAGGTAGCTCGTAAAGTACGCGTTTCTGCCTTCCGTGCGCTCCGGCGATCTTCGTCGTTCGCACGAGCGTATCCCCGGACGATCCTCCGGGCGTTTACGTATGACGTAACTGTCACCTACTGTGTTATTACTACCGTCATGTTATACCGTTACTAATCGAGACTCATTGAAGAACGAAGGACGTTTCGATCGAAAGGTTGCGTAAATTGACATAACATGCAATCTCGATGATATCCACGAGGATGTGTTTCGTCACCGTCCGATGGCAATGATCCATTTGCTCCGAAAACGTGTATCATTGTTTCCATTTGCTCGCTCGGAGCCGTGTAGTGCTCTCCGTGTGACGAAGCCTGGTTACGTTGCAGGAGGACAATATCAGCAAGCATGTGACGGAGATCTTGAACGCGTGGGCGGAATGGCTGCCGTCGGAGGACGTAGCCGCGGCGACCGTGCCGACGGAGGACGTCGATGTTCGACTGGCACGAATGCTCGAGTCGCAGAGCCTACCCACGACAACGCAGAGAAGTTACACCGAGGAGGAGAAACGAATTCGTGAGGCTATTTTAGCGCAATACAGTCAAATGTCCGATGAGGAGAACAGCGAAGGGGACGGAGAAGAGGACGGCGGAGGCGGCGACTGTGGGATCGAGAAGAACTTGAATGCAGCGACCATCATACAGCAGGAGAGGGAAAAGAGAGAAAAGGCCAAACTCGAGAGCCAGAAGAAGAAAGAGAAGGACAAAGAGGACAGGTAGAATCGTGGCAAGGATACATCGGTGGCTTTCCATTTCGGTGACTCAAGTTGACACACGAGCATCATTTTGTTTTTGTTTCATACTCAATGAGTAACAAAGATAGGTTGATGCTTGTGTCGCTAAATGGAAGGTATCTATCGTTTGATGCATGAAATAATACAATCGTCTATAAGTATGGACTTTGCGTTTTTCAGAGAGAAACAGAAGCAATTGAAAGAAGAGAAGAAGGAGAAGAGGAAGACTCAGAAAGGCGAGAGGCGAAGGTAGCATCGGAAAGAGAATGATGCAAGATTTACCTCAAGATTGAACATCATCGAGTACATAACGCTCTGGCATTCATCATATATGTCTATCATCGTATATGTTTATCGTCGTGCATGCAACGATCTCCGACAACTATTTAAACCGGTCATCGACCTTACATCTTTCACTAGACGGATATGTATGTAGTACTCGTGTCGTTAGAGGATGGAATCATAGACTCAATACGAATGCATACTTCACAGAAGAACGGTATATCCTTGCGACATAATGTTGGATCATCTCCTGTGCCTTCTCTCTTTCTCATTTTTTTTTTCTTTCTTTCTGAAACACTGTCCCCCCTCTTCTTCGTAAGATTTGTTACTTATGCGTTCTTGTATTTTATTTTTTAAATATATCCCGACGGTCTCTGTATTCAGAACTCGTTCTCTACGCTACATCATAACGTATTTATTGATATACCGAGCTGCATATATATATATATATATATATACACACACACATATATTTTTATCTATTACTGAATTCAATCATACAATGAAATTAATTGTACTTCGGCCGATGAGAGACGATTCTGAATACCGATCTTTGTATACTGCGTATATTATGTTATACATATATAT